>NW_019154092.1:12640116-12807342 GCF_002288905.1 Enhydra lutris kenyoni
TCTTTTCTTTCTTTTTTAAAAACACCTTATTTATTTGACAGAGAGAGAGAGAGAGAGACAGCAAGAGAGGGAACGCAAGCAGGGGGAGTCGGAAAGGCAGAAACAGGCTTCCCACTGATCAGGGAGCCTGACTCAGGGCTTGATCCCAGGACCCTGAGATCATGACCTGAGCCAAAGGCAGATGCTTAACAACTGAGCCACATAGGCACCCCAGGGTTGAGTTTTTTGTAAAAATTTTTCCAACTGATTCTAATATGCAGCTAGTTTGGAGAAGTTCTGTTCTAAATGAATAAAAATCTTATCATACCCAGGAATCTCAGATCACTTTCTAAATTGGGAAGATCCCCAGTTAATGGATGGAGTTTGGAGACAGCTAGTCTTTATACTTCTGGAATGAGTCAGGAAGAGAGCTGCCTCTGAAACCCTGTGTCTGTGCTTAAGAAAATAATCCACAGGGAAGGGAAGATTCTCTTATGAAAACTGTTACTTCATAAATGTTAGAGGGATCAGATCAAACAGTAAAAGGACATGGCGAATAAGGAGTATTATTCACTGTGGAAACTTTAAGGTCTAAGTCAACATCTGAGGACAATATCTTAGACCAACCGAATTAAATGCATGACAACCATTCTACAGAAAACTGTTCTCGGAACTTTACTTTTGGAAAGTAAACTTACAAATAAAACATCTGATGACTGAATAAAAAACCCTAGCCAACTACTAATAGCCACTGAATTCTCCTCAGAGAGTTTCGAAGCTCAGTTTGGGGAAAGTAGGCGGGCAGAGTGAGGAGTTTCCATTTTACAAATTTAACAAATAATCTGAAAGGTATTTCTTTTACTAGCAAGGAAAAATACTGATTCCCTTTGTCCTTCATTTTCAGTAAGAACTCTTCTGAAGAAAAACCCATTACAAATCTTTAAAGAAGTGTTACTTTTGTGGGGCAACTGGGTGGCTCAGTCATTAAGTATCTGACTTCAGCTCAGGTCATGATCCCGGGTTCCTAGGATTGAGCCCCACATCATCTGCTTCTCCCTGTCCTTCTCTCTCTGCCCTTCCCCTGATCATCCTCTCTCTCTCTCTTTCAAATAAATAAATAACATTTTTTAAAAAATGTTACTTTTGTGTGATAAAACTACCAAAATATTCCATTTTGGTAGAATACTAATTTATCACAACATTAATTGTTATAAAAAATATTCCCTGAAGGTTTTTTTTTTTAAGATTTTGTTTGTTTATTTGTCAGAGAGAAAGCATAAGCAAGAGGAGTGGCAGGCAGAGGGAGAAGCAGGCTCCCCACTGAGCAAGGATGCAGGACTCAACCCCAGGATCCTGGGATCATGACCTGAGCCGAAGGCAGATGTTTAACTGACTGAGCCACCAAGGCGTCCCTTCCCTGCAGTTTTAAAGATTTTTTAAAAAAATTTATTTTTTTAACAGATAGAGATCACAAGTGGGCAGATAGGCAGGCAGAGAGAGAGGAGGAAGCAGGCTCCCTGCCGAGCAGAGAGCCCGATGCGGGGCTTGATCCCAGGACCCTGGGATCATGACCTGAGCCGAAGGCAGAGGCTTAACCCACTGAGCCACCCAGGTGCCCCTTCCCTGCAGTTTTAAATTTCAGATCATTTATCCTGTGTTACATATTTTGTACTCCCTTGAAACGGTGCCATTTGAGATGTTGAGACATACACACGATACTGGAGCTTCAAGGAGGAAACCGTTCCTGAGAATAGATGTGTCCCTCTAGATGTCTCCAGGATACTAGCAGAATGATGCTTTGCCTTGCATCTTACTTCACCTAGGCTGTAGCCATGAAGAGGACAAAAAGAAATAACCACTGCAAATGGTCTACCAGGAGAGGTGCCGCATGTTAATGGATCTGTCCAGCATTAGTCACTCGGTAATGCTTGTTCAATACAGCAGCGTGTCCCATCTGCAAAACTGATTTCCTCACTGAGTGACATCTGGTTCCATTGGTGAGAGAAATTTTGACCTTTTTGTCTAAGACTAAATTTTAACACACAGCTTTTGAGCAGTTAAAATTGTATTATAAGATGTGAAGGGTTCTATTATGAATAACATATTTGTATTTTAATCATGATCTTTCTAACATGAAATTAGCTGCAGTAGGGAAGCCAAAATTTCAAAGGAAGAGCTGGAAAGAAAACATTAGAAACAATTTATTTATTTATTTTTTTAAAGATTTTATTTATTTATTTGACAGACCGAGATCACAAGTAGGCAGAGAGGCAGGCAGGGAGAGAGAGGAGGAAGCAGGCTCCTGCAGAGCAGAGAGCCCGATGTGGGGCTCGATCCCAGGACCCCAGGATCATGACCTGAGCCGAAGGCAGAGGCTTTAACCCACTGAGCCACCCAGGCGCCCCTAGAAACAATTTAAATAGAAGTTCAGAATATGATTATTTCAGAAGCCAGGTCCTCGAGCTTAAACCTCCATCTGGTCCTCAAGCTTAAACCTAGAATGTTCCAGATAGATGAATGCTTTTGTAGAATATCCCTGATGTTCAATACCTTGACTTCTAACTTGGCATTTTTCCTTCATAACTGAGGCAGTAATTCTAGACTTTGTCAATTCTCTGTTCTAATGTTTTTATTTCTGGGTGAAAATAAAATACTAGAACATGAATGGCATTTTAAAAAAAAATTTATTGTGTTATGTTAGTTACCATAAAATACATCATTAGTTTTTGATACAGTGTACCAAGATTCATTGTTTATGTACAACACCCAGTGCTCCATGCAATACGTGCCCTCCTTAATATCTACCACTAGGCTCACCCATCTTCCCACTCTCCTCCCCTCTAAAACCCTCAGTTTGTTTCTCAGAGTCCACAGTCTCTCATGGTTCATCTCCCCATCCGATTCCCCCTCCCTTCACTTTTCCTTTCCTTCTCCTAATGTCCTCCATGTTATTCCTTATGTTCCACAAGTAAGTGAAACCATATGATAATTGACTTTCTCTGCTCGACTTATTTCACTCAGCATTGTCTCCTCCAGTCCCATCCATGTTGATACAAAAGTTGGGTATTCATCCTTTCTGATGGCTGAGTAATATTCTGTTGTGTATATAGACCACATCTTTATCCGTTCATCTGTTGAAGGGCATCTCGGCTCTTTCCACAGTTTGGCTATTGTGGACATTGCTGCTATGAGCATTGGGGTACCTATGGCCCTTCTCTTCACTACATCTGTATCTTTGGGGTAAATACCCAGTAGTGCAACTGCTAATGAATGGCATTGTTATTTTGTTTCCCAAAGGGAAATTTTTTCTACTATCAATGTGTTCACATGATAGTCAATATCACATGAAAATTAAACAGGCATGTGGAAAGGTCAAGCTGGTATTTCTTGGATACCCTTAGTAAGGTATCTGACTGCAATTTATCAGCAGTTCAGTAAATTAGCAATAGACTTATAAAAAGAATTTTACTAATATTATAATTGTTAATATTTATTATGACTACTCCAATTTACCAATTTTTAATCATTTATCAACCTGATATGTTTTTAGCACTGCTGAAAACCTTGTTCAAATTATCTCCAAATAACTGGCAATCACTAAGCAAGACAAAAAATTTATAACCCAACACTAATGCAAAAACTCTTTAAAAATTATTACTTATATCATGATCTTATTTTTCAGTGATCTCTCTAATGTTTAATTTCTTAATAATAGTCTTAATATTTAATATCTCAAAAATACTAACAGATACTAAACAATTTTGCCATATTTTGGTACAAATGGAGATGGAACTGTACTCCCAGCACATGAGAATAGATCTGACTCCAACCATTACTGCTAGCACTAGAAATAGAAGGTTAATCCCATACTGTGAGAAGAGAAAGGGGGAGAGGTGAACTGTGGTCACTGTGGCAAGAATAGTGGGCTAAATTCTTATCCTAACACCCAGTTCAGCATCAAATAAGCATTTACTCCTCTCTACATCCATCTGTCTCTCTCCTTCATTAGTTATGTTTTCTTCCCTGGTATATTTTCTATTTAGCCATGCTATGAAATAAAATTATTCAGGGCAGCTTGTGTCATGATCTCAGGGTCATGGGATGGAGTCCCTTATCCAGCTCCATGATCTACATGGAGTCTCTTTGAGATCCTCTCCCAAATAAGTAAGTCTTTAAAAAATAGAATAAAATGATCTAAAAATTCTATGTTCCCTTCTAAGAGTTTCAAAATCAGCAAATTAAAACTTTGCATTCTAATAATTATATTAATTATCATATAATTAATCATATGAATAAGAGTCAATATATAATTATATAATTATATATTATAATTGTGATATATATTCTGTATTATGATTCTAATATTATATATGTTTATAAGCAATTAAAATCAAATGAATTATACTTACTTCTGTCTCTCCAACTCTTAGGAAGGTGAATTTTGGTCTCTGAATTATTCGTCTAACAGTTTTATCCATACAAAAATGGAACAGACTGACCTATGAGGTGGTAATCATCTTGTCAGAAGTTGAACAAACATTTGTGGTAGCGAGCTTCCAAGATAGCCTTTATGTCACAGGAGCTGTCACAGGAGAGTTCCATATACAGAACAATTGAGTGTTGATTCTACTAACTGGTTTGAGGCTTTGTAGGCATCTTTACTCTTTGAGAGAGAGTCTTAACTGAGGCAGAGGGAGAAGGAAGAGGAATGTGAGTATTTCTATGGAGGTATTTATTGCATACCCAGGAGAGTTTTGGAAAGCAAGTGAAAAGCTCAAAGGGAAATTCAAAGGTGAGATTGAAAGATTCCATAGACAAATTCTGCCCTCTTCATGGTTTTACCTGGGGCCATGATGGCAGCTGGTGAACCTGGAGAAAACCCTACCATCTGCTGTCTTCTTGTAGTTTCCATCTTGCCTGTGCTGGAGGTGAGCTTCCAGAAGCAGTTGGGAAGATGAAGAACCTTAGGTTCTCTTAATTCAGCTCAAGGTCCCCAAGGACTAACATAGTTGAATATAGAGTTAGCAGATTGGCCTACATTTCCCTATATATTTCTACTCTTCACTTCTACGAGTTGAAGGAAAAAGAGCAAGTGAAAGAAATGAGTCATATTGGGGTTTGGCTCAAGGCAGGGATTATGAGTAGCCAGGTGGCAGACAACATGGGCAGAAGTCCAGACTTGGGGGAGGCAGGGGCAAGGTGGAAGTAGATGCTGAGGTGAAGTGTAAATGCAGGTGGGAAATGAGTCTTAGGAACCAGTTACCACTGCAAAGGCAGTAATCTAGCTTCTGAGAGGGAGAACATCTAGGACCGAGAGCAAGGCTTATACAGTCCTCCCCGGGAAACATTGAAATTGGGCTTCCTTCCATTTGTTGGACTGGATCTCAAAATATGAGCTCGTTGTGGAGTACAGACATGTGATGGCGTAGAGGGGCTCTGAGAATGGAAATGAGAAAACAGACGATTGCCCTGGAATGATTTCAGTATGTGGATGTACTCCCCACCTCTTCTTTTTTCCTCTATTTTTAGTTCAATGTACTAGGATTTCCCTGGCTCCAGAGAATCCTCACAGCTTTTCCTGAAAATGCAAGAATCTGCCAGACAAACTTTATGGATTTTCCACTTTATAATGCATTTTGCCTACAATAACCATGGCCCTCCAGAAAGTAATTTAACAAGGCATATATGACCCATTTATAAGAAGTTGTGGGAAAGCATCTTCATGTGTGCTGCTTAGAGAAACTTTGCTTTGTAAATGAGTGTTCACTTTCATTATGATGTACTATGTCCTAGGCAGTTCTGCAACAATAGGACCATAGACAGTGTGGCTTAAAAACACCCAAACCTATCTCTCAACAGCAGTGGAGATTCAGAAATCCAAAGGTAGGATGTTAGCTGATGTCATGCCTGGTGAGGACCCGCTTTCTAGTTCAGTGGCAGCCATCTTCTCATGGTGTCTTCATATGGAGGCAAGAGAGCTCTGTGGGGTTTCTCTTAAAAGGGGACAAATTTGATTCATGAGAGCTCTACCATCATGACCTCATCACCTTCCAAAAGCCTTCCCTCCTAATACCATCACACTGGGGATAACGTTGCACCATAGGAATTTGGGGAACACACAAATGCAAACATCTAGGCTATAGCATCATAATCAATTCAATATTAACCATGCTATTTTTAGTAAGTAGTTATTTTATTTGTAAATAATTTTCTGTGGTCTATGTAGTTGAATGTTCTGAAGTAGCTACAGTCTATTTAAAGGAAACAAATCATTAAAAGAATATGAAAGGCAGTGTACAAAGAACACCTTCCAAATATGGTAGCAACCCATTGTCATAGAACATGTTGAGATAAACCATGATTGATTGATTTGTAAATATTTAAGTTCAAGGCACCAGGTACCAAGATAAAATGAGGAAAATCAGCAACGATCCTGCCTTTATTGAACTTAGAATTCCAATGGAAATGAAAGTATTTTTCATCTAAAACTTTCTTTATCTTCTTTAGCCATGCATTTTGCAGTTGGTCAGATTTTAGAACCATTTACAGAATTTTTGTCTTTCTTTAATTTTGCACTTTATTTAATATTTAAGCATTATTTAAATGTAATACTTAAAACAATTTTAACAAGAATGCACTAAAACTAAAGAAAGACTTTACTAAACCTCCAATAAGGTGTAATTGCATCTCAGATAATTAAAAGCAATGCAAAAAGATGCCTGCTCTGTTCGTTTTCTGTGGTTACTAAAATAAATTACCACAAACTTAGTGGCAACACAAAGTATCATGCAGTTCAAAAGGCTGGAAGTCTGATGTGAGTCTCATTGGGCTAAAATAGAAGTGTCAGCAGGGCTTCACACCTTTGTGGAAGCAGTAAGGGAGAATCCATTTCCATGCCTTTTCCAGTTTTCTAGAGGCTGCCCTCACAGCTTTGCTGGTGGCCCCTTCCTCCTTCCATGAAGCCCGTGGTGGCTGGCTGAGTTCTTGTCATGCTGCCATCTCTCTTGATAGTCTTCTGCCTTTCTCTTCCACTTTTCAGGACCTTGTAATTACATTGGTTCACACTAGATCACCCAGGATAATCTCCCTATGTTAATATCAGCTAATTAATAGGTTTAATTCTATTTGCAACCTTAATTCACCTTTGCCACGTAATGTAATGTAGTCACAGGTTCTGGGCCTGAGGACCTGAGCACATTTGGAGCTTTTATTCCACCTCCCATAGCTACTAAATTTTCTGTCAGTGCAAGAAATGACCACCCAGTCCAGTCCATACCTGTTCCCTTCAGGAGGAGAGTCCATCACCTGTTTGAGTTACTTGCTTCCATTTGTATTAACATTTTTCCAGTTCCCCTGTTTAATCTGAAGTCTACCTTGGACTATTTGAGGCCTTTCACTTTTCCCTACAGCTCTGGGAGTTACTAGGCATTATTCTTCTCCATTCGGAAACAGTTCATCCTAACAACCTAAGCGTCCATGTGTATCTCTCATCTCCTTATCATTATAAGGAGATGTGAGATACACACACACACACACACACACACACACACACACACACATTAGTGGAATATTACGTAGCCATACAAAGGATGAGGTCTTCCCACTTGCAACAACATGGGTGAGTCTAGAGGATATTATGCTAAGTAAAATAAGTCTGACTGAGAAAGACAAATACTGTATGATTTCACTTGTATGTGGACTCTAAAAAACCAAAAGCAAAATCAGTCCTATAAATACAAAGACCAAACTGATGTTTGCCAGAGGGGAGGATAAGAAGGGTGGGCAAAATGGGTGAAGGAGAGTGGGAGGTACAGGCTTCCAGTAATGGAACTCAGTGGTAGTCAGTGATATTTTAATTGTGTTGCATGAGGACAGAAGGCAGCCACACTTGTGGTGAGCACAGCATAACTATAGACAAACTGAATCACTATGTTGTATGCTAGAAACGAATGTAACATACTCAAGTAAAAAATTTAAAAAATAACTTGCTGCTTTAAAATCCAAAAAACAAAACCCTTTCACAATTTAAAAAAAGAAAGAAAATAATTCATCTTCAGCAACCATGATGCAGTCAACTTTGTTACTGACAGATGTAGAGGAGATGAAGAAGCTTGGCTTTATGTACAATATTAAATATGTTTCTCTTACAGCTTTGATAAGTGGGAATAATAATAATGATAGCAGCTGAACTCTGTCATTATTAATTCGTTCAATTATCTTAACAATGCTGTGAGGTAGGCATTTGCCCCGGGAACGAAAAGCTTGATGGGAAGGAACGAAATTTCCCGTATGTCTACCAATCATGATTCCATAGCCTTTATATCCAGCCTTGCAGATAAAAGCTATTAAGTATTATCAATTTCCTTTTTATTGATAACTGTGGAGCCAGTTGGTATGAAATTGTGTCCTGGTATAATTACGCCAGCTAATACTTGTGCATACTTAACTATGTGCCAGCGCTGGTCTGAGCGCTTCACAGGGCATATCTCTTCCAGTGCTCCTCACAGATTTGTTAGGCAAGTGACACTGTCCTCATTTTACAGATACAGGAACTGAGGAACACTGAATTGAAGTAAGTTGTCCAGGAACAAGCAGGAACAGATTACTAGTCCTAGCCCCAGGAAGCTAGGGACAGAATGCTTGCTTCTTAACTACTCTGCTGGGCTGCCCACACATTGCCTTCATATTGCTGTGTCTGTGAGACTTTTAAAATCTATTCCTTTTCTTGTCTGCACCCTGGATCAGTAGTTCATTTGAACAGTTTTATTCTTGTTTCCTTGCATGCTGTTAAATGCTAACCATTACTCAATTTTGCTGTGCTTAGTACAAAATACATTCGGTACTTTTGTTCTTAAGTGGGGTCACTGTTCCATGATATTGCAAGACTACAGTGCGAGTATTCAGTGTTTTCTCTTTATTAATTTCTGTTAATAGAACCCAGTTAGGTAAATACACACCCTCATGTCTGTGCTAATGCACATGCACGCACATGAACACAGAGAGTGCACAGGAAATACTTTCACTTCATTAGTTAAGGAAAGGAGAAGGGCTGAGGACCAGCTCACATTTTCACAGTTTTTCTGGCTGTGTGCTGCTAGTCTGCGCAAAAACTTTCTTGGAATTGCTTGAATTTTAACTAAATGCAGAGCTACACAGCTATTGATGTGTAACTTAAAGATAAAAATGGATACGTTTTTCTCACCTAGGGCAAGGAAAAGAGCTAGAAGAGAAGAGAAAATAGAATCTTAATGTTGGGAGGGATTTTAGACAGTACTTAATGATCTAATACATCCTCCCTAGTCATTAGTTAGCGTCATTGGTATTTGTAATAATGGTGGACAAACGTCTTTATTCATTCCATTCTAATTGTAAGCAGATCTAGTTACTAGAAAGTTGTTCCATTACTGAGACGAGTTTCTGCCCACTTATTTCTTCTTAGTATTGGATAACTTAGCACACTGCTTCACTGCTTGGCCCTTAATAGGAGTTCAGTATATATTTATTCAATGTATCCTTGTTCATTCAGCTTCTAACACAATGGACATTCAGGTCAATTTAGTAAAAGTCTGTTCACAGCCACTAGCAATTAGACAGACTCTCTTTTTCCTAATTCACCTGCTGCAAGAGACCAAGTCACTTTAATTAAACATATATTACAAAATATGCAAAGGATGCCTCAAGATTACACAAGAAGAATTTTGGATGGGCCAGGGAGGTGGAAAAGAGAGGAGGTGGGTCACAAAATGTTTTCTGGAATAAATCAGTTTGAGCTGAGTCTTAAAGATGAGGAAGATTTACCCCTGATGGAGGAAAGCAGAGGTGACAGGACCCTTTAAGAAGAGGAATAGAAACAAAAGAGCAAGGAGACATCATGGTGTCAGAACAACAGAAGGAACTCCATGATGCCAGGAGTATATAGATTAAAGCAGAGAGCACACCGTAGGCTGGAAGAGTGGTTGAAGCCAGGCCATTGAAGGCAATGAGGACTGTGTGTGGTCACTTTCTGGTTGTGACAGGTGGCTATCAAGAGAGGTACAGGGACACACATGCACAACTATCCTCTTTTACTTAATTTGACTTCTTTTCAAGCAAAGCAGCTAATCCCTTGACCCCTCATTGTCTAGGACATATTTTCAGTCCTGTTCCCATCATGGGCATTGTTGAAATCTCTCCTAGATACTGATGTACTACTCGAAATGGGGAGCCCGAAACTGAACTGAACATTCTGGTTGTTTCCTAACAAAATCAGAGTATAGAGAAATTCATGTTTTTTCTGTGTGTGTGTACTCTAATCCCATTACCACGACCTATTTGCATTAATTTTTTGGTTACCCATGTCATACTATTGATACATTTGAGTGTGTAGCCAATTAAAATGCTAGGTCTTTTTCAGATGGCCTGCTTTGTAGGTAGGACTTTCTAATCCTTTCTTGATGTCTTTTTATTTTATTTAACCTTTGTGCATTTCTCTGTATTATTAAATTTTATCCAGCCCACCATGCCTTATCTTCCTGATGAGATCATTGGAATCCAATCTATGTGTCCTGTATAATCACAGATTTCGCTTTTTGCCATTAACCTATCTGATAAGCATGCTTTGACATCTTGGGGCAAAGCAGCATAGATCTATTTGTTCCTAAGAATTGGGTGCTTTATAAAAGGAATGAGAAAGATTCTCACCCATCTTGCCCCACATAAAATATATATGTAACATTTATTTAGAAAAATGAGTTTTTTTTTAATTTTTTATTTCTTTTCAGTGTAACAGTAGAAATATGAGTATTAAGTAACAAGTGTTTTAACCATATGAGATATTCATTTATACTTCATATGTCCATACATAACAAAATAAACTGAAACACATGCCCCTAAAGAAGATCATGCTCCTTTGTTTTCTTTCCTGTTTCAGACAAAGGTAGAGACATTATTAAATATTTAACCATAAAATAAATGATCCTTGTTTTCAACTTACATGACCCTAAATTTATATGTACTCATTCCTTGATTTTTAAGATCCATGTCCTCTTTATTATATGGAATGGTTTTCATATTCAAGAGTTCTTGTCCTTAACATTATAGACTGGAAAGTATACAAAGTAACAGACAATTTATTACATAAAATAGAAAGCATCCTCCACACCTGCATTGTTTGTTCTGTGACCATTTTCATTTCAGAGTATGCACTAGGATAATGGAGGTATTGCTGTAATGAAGTATCTGTTGGGAAATTATTTAAATGAAGTCAATTAAATTTTATTAATTTTTTCCAAGTGACATTATAATTCAGTTGCTTTAATATACATATATGTTTTAATATATATGTATATTATTTTAATATATATATTAATATACATGTATATTAATATACATATATTATTTTACATATACATATATTTAATATATACATATATTATGTTTTAATAGACATATACATTTTTAATATACATATATATTATTTTCAGTTTTCCCACTTAATTTTGGTATTTACATTATTCTTCCCTTTGGAGAGGAAAAGGAAAAAGTCATGGTTGATAAGTCTTTCTGGCCAAGGAATGAAATATAAAACAATGTGAATCTATCCAGTCCTTCGAAAATGGAATCCTTAGACAGAGTAATCTATCAACAGATAATCTTGACAGTTATTTTGAAAATGGAAGCCTTTAGGGGCATCTGGGTGGCTCAGTCAGTTAAGCATCTGCCTTCAGCTCAGGTCATAATCTCAGGATCCTGGGGTCAAGCCCCATTTTGGGCTCCTTGCTGAGCAGAGAGTCTGCTTCTCCCCTCCCTCCCTCTCTCCCCTCGCTCATGTGTGCTCTCTCTTTCTCTCTCAGATAAATAAATTGTTTAAAAAATGAAAATGGAGTCTTCATTTTGTCTAAATATGTATTTAACTCTTCTGGAGAACATTCTCAAGGCTAATCCTAGCCCTGAATTTGGGGCGATAACATGGATTGGGTGAGTCATGTGCTTCTCCAATGGGGGGGGGGGAAATCCTCTCATTTAGCTGACAGACCTTGACAGTTTTGTTTTTTTTTTAAATATATGTATAGCTCCTGTTACATTCCATAATAATTGCTTAATAAGGAAATGGAAAACGAAGTGGCTGATTTATAATTTGCTATAATTCCCTTTCATGGTGACAATCATATTAATTCCTAAGGGTTTACCTATTGCTGGATTAGTTTATCTTCTGGAGGGAGGGAAGCCAGCAGGTATTTCAGTAACACAAAATCCTGAAAGTAAATCAATCAAGGAGAGTAATAAAGCTTTGGGTCTTTAAACTAGAGTATATAAATATTCTGGAAGACAGTTCATTGAAAGAAGCAAATGATTTGACCGTCAAGTTTCTTTGATGAATATGGTTTTAAAGCAAGTTCTGTTTTAACAATTCTGAAATGCAGCCATTTCCATGTTAAACTCTAACAATGTAGCGAGATGTTGCCGAGGAAGGGGCTCTATGCGTTAATGATGACAAACTCCAAGTTGCAGGTTTAACAACCTAACAACGTGAAATCAGACTCTATTTTCCCAACCAAAGAGACTTTAGCTGAGTGCCCTCCTCTAGCTCCTAAGTCAGATAAGGGTCCCTCTTGCCATGTTGATGACTTTGGCATCCCACATACTACTTGGATGTTCTGCTCAACGTTTCTTTCATTTTCTTATTATGGATCATGACACCCTTCTTATCCTGGCAGTTCAGTATCCTATACTTACAAGGTTTTTGAAGTGTCAACACGACCAACCCCTCTACTCTGCTTTCTGCAGGCTTCTTTCCTTGAAGAATAAGTACATACACAATCAGGGTCCTTGGCAGCATGTTATTTCTGCTCTGTTAGCTGGTCAATGCCCAACGGCACCTTGTGGGAGCTTTAAGAGTGCTCTTCCTACCCACTCTGTCCTGGGGAAAGGACCCACATGTTGCATTTCTGCTCCTCCTTTCTGGCCATCCTCATTCTTTCTTCTGGTCAAGACTCATTTCTTTGTGTCTTCGTGCTGCCAAGGAAGCCTTGCTTTATCGAGGAAGAATAGTCCAGTTGTCTCTGTAGCACACTGTTTTTTTAAGGAGTATACTTTTTTTTAATGATTTCTACAGTTTTAGTACTTAAAGTTCTCTCTGGAGAGAATAAAAGCCAGAATATTGGTATAATCCAAAATACTTCTTCAGGGCTTTTACCATAAAAGACACTCATATAATAATAAAATGAAAACCGTGGTTCATCATGATATATGTATGAATACACACACACACACACACACACACACACGCACGCACAGGCCCACAGGCATATTTTTCCCCTAAGGATTCTAAGTGGAGTAGGTCAGAGTAAATGTTACAAAACACATTGGAGTAAAACTAATTTTCTTTTGAAGAAGCTAAAGTTGTGTACTGAAGTATGATTTTTATTCCTGGTAATGCTTTTTACCAGGTGTTGCTGCAGGGCTGGCCAGAAGAGCAGCGCATCAAGTCATTTGCTTGTAGTAACACAGACAGTCAGTGGTCCAGCTTGGCTTAGCATCTGTGTGCTTGTTGCCTTGAGTGGTCAGAACGCTCCACTTCACACCAGTTCTTATTCTTAAACGTGCATATTAAATAAATCATCGGGTGGGACATTAACATCTGATCTCTATTAATTCTATTGCTAAAGAAACCAAAGAAAAATTACTGACCCTGAATTACCTTGGGATTAGTTGAAATTTTCTAGGTCAAAAGTCCATAGTATTTTATATTAAACATGGTTGCCTCTGTAGCTTTTTCCTTTGCTTTGGCACAAGTCAAAATTTAAATTTATACTTAGCTTATTTGGGGTAAAGTTTAATTTATATCACCTTGGTAGAGGCTTAAGGAGTAGTGCCTCTCAGCCTTAGTTTTAGAGCTGAGGCATGTAGGAATGATTTATAAAAAATAACCCAAACTTCAGGATAGGTCTAACTGTGGCAGAAAGATGCTGGGTTTCATTGGGAGGGCTCTTTCTCCCATGCCCAGAGCTGGCACTTTGCTGAATATGGAAAATAGTTGTCGCTAATGAGTATAGTTAAATACATACACACACACAAATAAATAAAGTCAGCTTGAAAGTACCCAGAGCAAAAGGTGAGGAAAGACAATTTCCTTGGCAAGATGGTAGAGAGGTGATATTCTGTTGAATAAAGGCTTGAGTCGAGAGCCCAGAAACCTGTAATTTGGGACTACTAAAATACAAGTTTTCATAGTCATTTGTCAACCCTCTTGTTTTGACCTCCACTTCCCAAACAGGTTCAGTAAATTGTGGCAAAAGGCAATTTAAAGGATAAATGACCTTGAATGTGTACTCTGTCCATAATGCATTGAGTCTAAACCTCTGTGCAGGGGCTTTAATCTGGCATGTCTGACTCTAATTCCCACAGTATCTCCCACTATGCCCCAGCACCTCTTCTCTGCTTTGACCAGGTTGGTTTGATTTCTTCACTGGTCCAAGTGAAGGCTGTGCCTTTGTTTGTGGTTTCTCTCTCTGCCTCTTAAAGTCTCTGCATGTCTTCCTAGATTTTGTTCCACTGAATTCCATGCGCTTTCTCAGAGTGTAGGACTTGACCGCAGGCTATCTTGATTCATCCTTCTGTATGTTCATCTTTCTTCTTCACGTAAGCTGCTTCAGGTTATGGCTAACTCATTTGTGTTTTTATACCCATCAAAGTACCAAGGGTCACTGCAGAACAGTCCTTGATTCAGTGAGTCTCTGACAAGTAAGAAGTAGAGTCAGATGAGAAGAAAATGTATGCACTTCAACCTTTCCGCAGTGTTCGTAAATTGGGACAGGCCAAGATACATGTATTTATGTTAAAAAGATGATAAAATTTTGATGCCTTCTTAGTGACCTTAGAGTGTGGCCTGATTGTCTGCTGGAAAATATGAACAATGTGTTTGGAAGCATTATTTTTTGATTCTAGATGTGCTTGCAGGACTAGAGACAGGAGTGATGTGTTAGATGAGTCAAGATGGAGTCTAATAAAACCTGGATATTAGACTTGCCTCAGTTACCAGTGGATAGGCACCTCTAACATCTAGAGATATCGATTTTCTTTCA
Source organism: Enhydra lutris kenyoni (assembly GCF_002288905.1). NCBI lineage: Eukaryota > Metazoa > Chordata > Mammalia > Carnivora > Mustelidae > Enhydra > Enhydra lutris. Next base: position 12,655,158 of record NW_019154092.1, read on the forward strand.
ACAAGCTGGGTGACCATGGCCATGGTATTTTTATTTTCTCGGAAGCATAACAATTTTAGAAAAAAATTGACAGGGGTCTGGCACAGAGGTGGTAGATGGAGGGCCAAACCTGAGAGCAAGGGGAGATGGAAACAACAGACCAGTACAGATGTAAACAGAGGAGACTGTGTGAATTTCACTGAATTCCAAAGGAGTTTAGTCTTGTCTTGAGCACAATCCACCAGAGATTGGATAGCTTTTTATACTTATTCTGGCCCAAAGCTATTAGTATCTTTACCAGCCTAAATTGTGATCACCTCAAAAGTAGGAATAATGTCTTTTGATAGTAATAACCCTAAGAAATATCTCTGTCTTGTTTGCCATGTTCATATATCTTGGAACATTATTTTCTTGTTCTCATTGAAACTTACCTTTGGGGTAAATCATACTCATGCTGCTTATTCTTCTGTTACTTCAAAATGAGCTGCAAAAGGTCAGTGAGGGCTGAATGAATGGACTCGATTGGCCACAAAATCCTAGTGCATAGAGCGTTCATGTATTTCCTGGGATTTTTTTCCTTCAAGTGACTTTGCTGGGTTAATGAAGGATCCCTTGCTACTTGCCCAGAAGCAGAGCATGCTGGGAGTAGCTGATCTGTCACTCCCTACTGTTCACACTGCAGCCATCGTCTACATTCAACCTCTTCCAGAGATTCCAAATACCAGCCACCAACACTGGGCCTATTGGTAACAATCTATAACAGCAACAGTCCTTGGAATCTGAAGATCAATCTCCATGTATCTTAAAAGCGTTCAACTTCAGAAATCCTTGAAAGTGAGAAAGATGTGACTTTGTTTCAGAAAGAAGGGTGACCCATGATTCGTGGCACAGCCATTGTGATAGATGAATCAGTTTTTGATGTTCAGCTCTATGGTGATGAACAGCCCTGACATCTGGGACAATGTTCTCTTGTCTCATCAGCAGCAAAGGTTTTATCCTCAATGGCTGCATTTGAATTTGGCAAAAAACTATTATTTTTGGATTTGAAGGTAAACCTAACTGCTCTGTTTTGTTTTGAATGTGCAGCTTTCCTTTTCTTAGCTATTAGATTAAACGAAAGGCACAAATGCTTTTAAAAGCCCATTGCTGGGAGAGAGTTAGGAGTGCTCTTTTGTCCAAAACAAAGGAATCTGCAATTCAGTGTTTCATAGGAATGTTGCCAGTTTTTCTTCTTTCCTTTCTCACTCCTCAGTATAAGTGAGCTCAGCTTATTTTCAGTGGATACAATGCAGCCATTGCCAACCCCAACTTTAAATATCTTTCCCAGATCCCCCTGTTGATACTGACTACTGTCAATATTTCAGAACCTACTCCCTCCAAATTGCTCTTGTGTCAGGCTCCATTTACAGTGGTCTAAATGAATAGAATTGTGAATCGCCCATTCACAATAACAGAATGACAAAGATGAGGCAAAACAGAAATGCGACCCACTCAAAATTCCACAGGACGCCTTCCTCTCTGTTGAATGTGAAGGTGTTGCACTCCACGGGACGGTCTCCAACTTGGTTACTAAGAAAAACATGGGGGCAAAATAAGGACCCCCATTGGTCCCATCTCGCCTGACCATGACTTAGTGTGTCCCCCTCTGGGCTTAGCGCTCCTTTCTGTAAGGTCAAGTTCTCAAACTAAATGAAATTGACAGACCTTCCCACTTGAAAAGTTATACAATCCCACACCTAGAAACCTTCTTTGGTAGGATTTATGTCTGTGAGGTTTCTAAAAAGAAAGACAAATATCCATCCCTCTCGTTCTGTCTTTCAATGCACCTAAATGTGTTTTCCAGGAGGCTGGGGCCCTCTTAAAGTCCCTTTCGTGTCTGTATTTTTAGAAAATATTTAGTATTCTAACGGTCCAGTTGAACTTGGTTGCCTGGGGCAATATAGATTTTACTTGTGTAACTTGTACCCATGGTTTTGTGTGATCTCTTTCAACCAGAAGTGGTGTGAGATGGGGGCGGGGTTGGGGGACGACTTGTGTTTTTATTTTTGTGTGTAGGTGTTTTGAGTTATTTTTTTTTTTCAGGATTGAATATATTGGATATGGTAGCTGACACAACTTATATAGTTAGATTCTTCCTAAACCCATACTTTTAGGATTTTGTTTTATTTTTTCAGTATGACATGGATCTGCTTTTTTAAAAAATTATTGCAACAATCAACTATTTTTTTAGCTCAGCTCTACATGGGGAGTCTGTATGATAGAAGTGACATGTTGTCACTCCCCTTCATAGTGGTAGTTACATTGAACCAGTACAAAGACTTGGCTTTTCTCCTTATTTAAATGAAGTTTCTCAGTAAAAACGCAGCTTCTGAATGATGGTGACAGGCACAAGAAGGTGCAATGCCACTAAATGTGAACATAAAACTATGGGAACAAATATTTCTGGGCTGAAAAAAAAATCAGCTCCTCAGCAATTTCATGAAACATGAAATAAAAATGAGCAAACTATTCTTGAATGGCGATCTCCAAAATCGTTGGCATCAGGACTTTCTCAGGTACAGAGAAACAATGTGACACTGCAGCTGACAAGTTTATTTTCTGCTCCTGTGAACTGTTCAGGGAGGTGACAGCTATGAGTGTTGTACCTAATAGCAGGTGTGAGCTCACCACAAATTACAAATATCTGAGGTTAACCTAGTGATACGTTCTCCCACCTAAATATTGTGTTCTCTCGAATAACAAAATCTTCTGTTTCTTCTAAGGCGTAACTTTTTCTTTTGAAACTGCTATGTGGGCCAAGGGCAAAGACAGCCTCTTGGAGTAGAAGGGAAAAGAGCAATTTCCCCAGGCACCTGCAGATACTGCCTCTACCTGCATTGAAACTCCAGAGGAATTTCTGCCAGATTTGGATGTGCAGTTTGCTTTTTCTCTCCGAAGAGCCCAGGCAGGTAAAGTTTCTCGCCCACAGGCATGTGGCTGAAGGATATCAACTTAGAGACTTTAGATGCAACTATGGACGATAGACTAGAAGGACGAGATAAGGAATGTTTGCAGATGTCCTGTGGATACAAGGAGATTGAAAGTTGAAAACCAAATACTAAAATCCCTCACAGCTGACAGCTACTGACTAGACTTACACAGGCTCCCTGTGTTGCCTGACTCCTTTGGGCAAGGACATCTAGAACCAGTATTCACTGTTACTTATCTTTGCCACAACATCCAGCCACATCAGGCCATGAACTTGAGAGTCTCCTTAGTGCTCCCAAGTGGTCAGGAGCATATCTTTTGTCTGTTTTCCTTATTTTACAAAATGAAATTCCATTTGTACTTCATTCATTCACTCCTTTATTCATTGATTCAAGAAACACACATGGAGCATTTACTATGTGCCAGGTGGTATTCTGTGTGTTGGAAAGAGAATGTCAACAAAATTGGTCAAGACTTCTCCTCATGCCCTTGACGTTGTAGAGTAGGGAGCAAACAACAAGGAACAGATTAAGTTCTGACAGCACAAACAGTGTCTGATATGGTGATAGGGACCCTGGAGGGAAATAAAGCAGGTGGAACAGAGTTGGAATCAACAGTACGGGAGTAAAGGAAAGAAAGCCTTACCAAGCAGGTCATATTTGTGCAAAGATGGGAAGTAGACAGGTGCTCTGTGGACATCTGGATGTTCCAGATGGAGACAGTGCCCAGGGCCCTAAGTGGGAGGCTGTCTGGCGAATCTGAGTGTGCTGACACAGCGGGGTGCTGGGGAAGGCTGGGCTCAGAGGGTACAAACATCACACAGACTTGGAGCCCACCATGAGGATTTCAGCCTTACTCTGAGGGAGCAAGGAAGCTACTTGGTAGGCTTTGAGAAAGGAGTGACATGATTTCACTGACATCTTTTTTTTTTTCCCCTTGAGGTATAACTGACAGAAAATCTATATTAGTTTCAAGTGTAATTGACTGATTTTGTAAGAGTCTCATTCTAGCTGCTGTGTTGAGAAAAGGCTGAGGGGGAGGAACGAGGGGGGTCATTTGTAAGCTTGGGAAGGATAATAGGTATCCAGGTGGAGATGAAGGACAGCTTGATATATGAGTCAGGAGTTCAGGGGAGCTCTCCATTGATATTTCTAGCTCTCCTTTTTCTACATTCATGGTAATAATGTGTCTAAATGTCTCCCCTCTTCCCCCTTGAATAATTAAATAGATTCAGCAGCTTCTGTAAGAAAATGATATAAACGGCAGTTAATTAAAGTAGAGAGCCATTTGTGAGCCTGATTTGCGGGAAAGTAATAGAGAAGAAAAGAAAGTTTTACTTCAGGATAGAATAAATCCTTATGCAGTGAAATATTGACAAATATTGCAGACTCCAAGAAGTAAATATCCTTAAGGAATTGAAAATACAGTTAGGGCTCCTGGGCTGTGTTCTTCAATTCACTGTGAAGGTCATTGTTAATTGTTTCCTTTGAGTTTTAAAGTCAACACCGATGCTTGTTTCTTTGGTTGTTTTTTTTTTTTTTTTTTCCTTCCCCCTGCTAGGCTAATTAATGCAGTTATATAGGAATCCAGGATAGGCTTGTGGAGAGTCAGCATGAGCCTGCAGCTGGAGCTCCTGTGTGAAGGGCAAGGAAGCCAGGAGTGCCCTAACTCTGACATTTGAGGGTGACTTTGATTAAAGTCACCAAGGTTTTATTCATTTCTCTTTCCCCTGGTGCCAAGTTATTACCCCAGGAATTAAAGTAGTTTTGTTCTGTTTGTCACTGGACTATTCAATTTTGAGACCTCTCTATATATTGAATTCTCAGATAATAGGGATTTAATTATACAGTAGAAATAAAAGTGAAAACTCCGTTGATACTCCCACAGCTATCACCGAGGGACCTTGGAAGAGGCATTTTATCCTCTTCACTGCAGTATCTTTATCTTTCAAAACTTCACTAAGAAAAATTAGCAGGATGACATTTCTGAGGATGCTTTCACAGGAATGGGGCATAGAAATGAGGTAGGAGGATCACAGTCATTAAAAGCACGAAAGCTGAGTCTAGATTCTCTGGTTCCAGTTTTGGTTCTATTCCTTACTAGCTAGGTGAATTTGGCCAAGCTTTTAAACTGCTGTGTGCTTTAGTTTTGTCATTTGAAAAATGAGACTGATAGTATAATGTCTCATTTAACAGGCAATTCTGAAGATTAAATGCCTTAATCCATACCGAAGGCTTACAATGTGCCCAACACGCAAGAGTGCTCAGTAATGGTTTGCAATGACTATTCCTACAATGGCTGCTGCTATGTTCCTTGTCCTCTCCCCACCCCCAGTACTATTGTAAACTTCTAAACATAACCAAAGTTTTGTAGAGGGTACTAGGATCCGAACACATAATTTTTGGAAGAAGAGACTTCATCTCATTGGGCTTCACAGCTTTGAAAGAATTGGTATCTCTCTCTTGCTCTTTTTTTTTTTCTTTTTTTTTTTTTTTCCCTTGAATGGAGAAATAAAGTTCCTATAAGTTGAACAAATGCCATGGGGAGTTGAAAAGAAACCTAACTAACCTGGAGCCTTCTCACTGCAAATCAGTGAAGAGACTTGACCATCTATTTTACAGATCACAGTAATTCTTAGACACTCTTGGTTGCCTGTTACTCTTTTTCATCCTGGGATGAACTAAAAGAATCTTGTTTTCTCTTCCAAATAATGACTTTTAAGACTGAAATCTTGACTTACAGGAAGGAGATGTGGTGCAGGCAAATGGCAGGTGTGCAGGGACATGCGCTGTGGACTGTGGGACCCACGCTGGCCAGCTCCTCACTGGAGCAAGAGACTGTGGCTGGGTTTGCTGTCTGCTGCATCCTTGGCACCCCCAGATTTACGAAGCATGGAGTGGACACTCTCACTGCAGGAAAATGGGAGCTAGAGGTTTGGTGAGGTCCTAGGTACTGCTTTAACATCTCACTGATGGAAATGTTCTCAAGCTGTCTGTGCTAAGCAAACAGCCCACTTTCAAACAAGGGTTTAAAAAGCAAAAAGCAAAAAAAAAAAAAAAAAAAAAAGCAAAAAGTACCCCAAAGCAGAACAAGGGTAATAGAGACATTCTAAGTCAGTGAGTAACAAAAAACAAGGGTGGGGTGGTTTGAAATAATAGATACATAATACTTCCTTAAAATTAAATATATATATATATATATATAGTGGAGTTGGCTGTGTACATACAAGAGCTAACAACACAATTAGTGTGTACTTTTCTGTTACTGCCAAATCATCCGGTTGTTTCTCTTCTGAAACTGGTATACATAAATGCTTTGTCCTAAAAATTCTGATTAAAATGCCTTTGGACTTCTGAAATAAAACCTGCCGTGACATTTTTTTTCCTTCTTTTTTTAAAGAAGGGAAGTGAAAGAAATCATTTAGAACATTTCCTTCCCATTGTTAAAAAACAAAATTCAACTGAGTAAATTTTAGAGATCTTATTGGCTTTATTCAATGATTCATGAATTGGGCAGCATCCAATCCAGCAGACAGAAAAGAACACAGAGGAGCTGTACAAAATGAAAGACTTTTATAGACAGAAGGTGTAACAACCAATGTGAGTTCGCTCCTTGGTGAGTCAGAAACTGTACCAGCTTAAGCTGTCATACACAGAAAACTTCCCTTTGCAGCAAATAAGTACATCTTCAGGAATGCCTTCCAAAGCCATGACTCTCCAAGCAAGGGTGAATGGGTGCCTTTGGTTTAGGGTTAGGATGCCTTGTCCTCATACCTAGAGGCAGCCCTTAGGCTGTGCACATGCCTTGAAGAAACCTGCTTTTCATATATTATGTGTTATGTGAATGAGGCTTGCGCTTCTCCATAGGTAGAAATTTTAGTATTACAGTGAGGTAAAGGTGATTGTAGGTCATTCTAGAGGTCACTCCAAGCTCCATTTGTGGGGGAGTTTAGCTCCAAAGGTGTGGGTGACCTGGCAGCAGGAGGTCTCCTCAGAGCCCCTACAATCACCTGAGGAATGGTTTTGGGTTTCATTTGCCTGAGTTAAGAGGTAAAACTGAAAGAAGAGCCTATGTAAAAATGTAAGACAAAGGTTAGCATGAGCGGGTGAGCAGTACAGGTCAGGTCTTAGGGTCTAGCTTGCAACAGAGGGAGCAGAAATAAGGAAGTTATACTAGCAAAAAGCAGGTTGGTTGTAGCAAGGTCACTTTCCTTTTTTTTTTTTTTTTAATCATTTTTTAAATTTATTTTCAGCATAGCAGTATTGTTTTTGTACCACACCCAGTGCTCCATGCAATCCGTGCCCTCTCTAATACCCACCATCTGGTTCCCCCAACCTCCCACCCCCCCACCTCTTCAAACCCTTCAGATTGCTTTTCAGAGTCCATAGTCTCTCATTGTTCACCTCCCCTTCCAATTTCCCCCAACTCCCTTCTCCTAACTCCCCATGTCCTCCATGCTATTTGTTATGCTCCACAAATAAGTGAAACCATATGATAATTGACTCTCTCTGCTTGACTTATTTCACTCAGCATAATCTCTTCCAGTCCTATCCATGTTGCTACAAAAGTTGGGTATTCATCCTTTCTGATGGAGGCATAATACTCCATAGTGTATATGGACCACATCTTCCTTATCCATTTGTCCGTTGAAGGGCATCTTGGTTCTTTCAACAGTTTGGCAACCGTGGCCATTGCTGCTATAAACATTGGGGTACAGATGGCCCTTCTTTCCTTTTAAACAGGTTCTCTCGCTAGTGCTGGTCAGGTGATCGCTGATTGACTGGTTTGAGATCCCATTTCTGGGAGAGCTAAAACTGTAATTAAGTCTAGCTTTGGTGTGTGGGGCTTAGCATAAGTGATTCCATTTTGAGACTGTTGTCCTCTTTTAAACGAATATCTATGTTAAGAACTTCATAAAAACCTAATTATGCCTTATTACATTTTATAATTTTGTCATGCTCTGCTCTTTCTGGGGAACATCAGGTAAATATCCTCTAGATACACATACGCACAAACACACTGTCTCTCTCACACATGCACACACACACACACATACACACAAACATAAAAAACTCATAAACTCTTCAATAATAAGAACTAAGACAACAAAATACAGGGGAGGGGTTTTCTTCTTCATCCTCAAGTGATGCTAAAATTGCAGGTTTTCAGTGGTAATGTCTGTATGTGTATTTAAGGCCCTGGATTTTATGAAAAGGTTCTTCAATTCCATAAGGATGACTTAAAGGGAAGTTTTGCATATGAAAAACTGATGAATCTGACCCTGCCCCCAATCTGGCTTTCTTTTCAGTAGGTAGGTGTGATCATGTTAGGTGAATAAAAGAGCATGTTTGCATTTCATTGATATAAACACTCTCGGGCTCTCTAGAAATAGCAGCAAAATCAAATCTTACTTAAAAAGGAAGCCTAATGCTTCTTGGCAAAGTGATACTGCCCAAGCGGATTCTGATGATGCATCATTATTCCCTGCTGTAAGGTCAATGAATTGCTCTGGGACTCTGTGTTATCTCTGTACCGCTGTTCTCTGGAACTTGCTGCTCATTTTGAAATCTAGGCCTATTGCTTATAAAGAAAAATAGCTTTGCTAGGATTAAGACTTTAAAGCCATTGGAATGTTTGTTTTATTGCATTAAAAAAAAAAAAACGAAAGCAATAAAGCTGCAAAAACAGCAAGCTTTGCTTTTTTTTTTTTTTTTTTTTTTTTCCTAAAATCCCTTACTTTACTAAAGAAATGTGCTGGAAAAATCTCTTCGTAATATTAGCTCTTGAATGAGAACATAAGTCTTTTGTGGGTTTCAGGTGACATTTGTAACTCATCACAATAGACGTCTCCATCATACTGTTGGGAGGAGGGGTGTACATCAAATGTTGGAGCACCACCAGAAATTAATATGGAAATATTTGGACTTGACAAAATTAATGGCCACAGTCCTAGCCCTCATGAATGCCATGTGCCAAGTATTCTCCTAAGCATGTGTAGGAGCGTACCCGGTTTGAATACTGGGGTGATATTGTGAGTAATAACAGCAGTTAAAATAGTAGTAGACTGCAGCTATCACAATTGCCAGGTTGTACCAGAGGAAATTGCTAATATTAGATCAGCTTTTAACCTATGAAGTGGTAATTGCATATAATTTAACATGACTGTACTTATAATAAGAATAATGAAGAACTGGATGTTTACTGAATCTTATAAACTGTTGAGAAAGTGTATTCCCAGACACTTGCTACATCATAACAAAAGTTCTAGCACTTTGTACTGTTGTCCCAGTGTGCTTGGCTGAGACCCATTCCATTATACTGGAATACAGCAGATTTACTGGAATATAGCTGGGATTTACATTGTGCCCTTTGGCCTGGGAAATGGAAGCAGTTTCACCCTAAATTCTTTATCCTCTTAATATCCTCGTGATATGGATAGTGATAGGATCCTTCTCATTTTATGGTTGGAGGAAATAATGGAGAGATCAAGTAACCTACCTTGAATCATTCAAATGTATTGGCTTGGGAGGGTGGACAACATTTGATACAGAATCAACAAAGAATGACCAGTGATATTTGTTGTACTGTCATGGCCATTTCTCTTCTCACTAACTTGGTGACTCATAGCAATATGATTATTCTGTCATACTTAAATCAGTATTTACTCCAAAAGCGGCATTTAACACATGATTTTCTATTAGGTATATTGTGTATATTAGGTAGTTTTAATTTTTTTTTAAAGATTAATTTATTTCAGAGACAGAGTGAGTGAGAGAGAGCAAGGGGAGGGGCAGAGGGAGAGCAAATCTCAAGCAAACTACCCCCTGAGCACAGATCCCTACACGGGGCTCAATCTCACAACCCCGAGATCATGACCTGAGCTGAACTCAAGAGTCAGATGCTTAACTGAATGAACCACCCATGTACCCAAGTTAGTTTTTATTTTTCAGAGATCGATTTAATGTTATGTTGATGTTGAAAATCTCAAATATCAACGTCTAGGAAAAAGGATATTATCTGATGTATATTTTTTTAATTAAAAAACTAAAGTTGGGGTGCCTGGGTGGCTCAGTGGCTTAAAACCCCTGCCTTCGGCTCAGGTCATGATCTCAGGGTCCTGAGATTGAGCCCCGTATCGGGCTCTGTTAAGCAGGGAGCCTGCTTTCCTTCCCTCTCTGCCTGCCTCTCTGCCTACTTGTGATCTCTGTCTGTCAAATAAATAAATAAAATCTTCAAAAAAAAAGAAAGAAAACTGAAGTTATTTGTTGAGTTCTTAAGAAGTGGCATATTAATCTGATGAGAGCATGTTCATCTTAAGAATTCTCTCCTCCTACAGAGTCTTGTTAGCCAGACTTCTGCTGGCATTCTTACCTATAAAAATACATTTCAATTTATGGTCCTAGCTGCATATTAGATAATATTAGTGTATTAAAATGGCATTTTAAAAAGATTTATTTAATCTCTACACCCAGTATGGGGCTCGAACTCATGTCCCTGAGATTAAGAGTTGCATGCTCTTCCAACTAAGCCAGACAGACACTCCTCAAAATGGCATTTTGGATGTACTTCAGATAGTATGATTATGTAGGAGAATGTCTTAGTTCTTATGATGCTGACATATTTAAGGATAAAATGTCATGATGTCTGCAATTTCAAATGATATAGCAAAAAAGAAAAAGATAGCAAGAATGAGCAAAATAATAATTGGTTAAATGAGATAATGGGTACAAAGGTATTATATTACTAACTTTTCTGAAGGTATGAACAATTGGGAAATATCAATATAGAGAGAAAACATTCCAAAATATAGAGTCCTAATTAAAAAAAATTTTTTTTTTTTACTTATTTGACAGAAAGATCACAAGTAGTCAGAAAGGCAGGCAGAGAGAAAGGGGGAAGCAGGCTCCCTGCTGAGCAGAGAGCCTGATGCGGGGCTCAATCCCAGGACCTTGAGATCATGACCTTGAGCCGAAGGCAGAGGCTTAACCCACTGAGCCACCCAGGTGCCCCTATAGATGGCGTAATTTTTAAAGTTCATTTGCATGTTGCTTACAACCACAGTGTAGGGTAGCCCATCTAGGAAAAACAAAAACAAACAAACAAAAACACAAGATAACCGGGATTTCTTTTCCCAAAAAATGAAAACTACATGCCTGAATGTGATATCTCACTTTGCTTATTTTAAAAATGGTAAATAGTTCTGATGCCAAGGGAAAATCCCCAAGTGATAACATTTATCATCTAAGTGAATAGGCTTAGATATAAACATTGTGAGACGTGTGGGTATCGTGGATAGCACATTGCTGTGGAATTATGTTTGGTATTTGAATTTGTGTTATCATGGTATTTGAATTTGGTATTTGAATTTAGATTTACAATGAAATCTAAACATATAATCATGTACTATAAAGTGACCTTGAATTACCTCTCAATCTGACAAGATCAGGGATGCAGAATATCTTCACCCATGGGGATGGATTCTCTTCTTCTCATATTGCCCCCACAATGCTGAGACTTGGGAGAACCTGGCAGTAAGTTTACTGAAGCAAAACTGGGGAGAGAACTGCCCTAGTGTTCTGTGTCCATCAGTTACCAATTGCCTCCCCAGCCCTGAGAGATGATCCCAATAATGCTACTAATTGCTTGTTACTGTAATTTAAGGAACACTTACTATACGCCAGGCACTTCTACTGGGAAGGAGCTATTATTAGATTCATTTTACAAATGGGGAAATTAAAACAGAAAAATTTTAAATAACGAGGTCCAAGAAACTGTTGAATTGCTTTAGACAGACTTTGAATGCATGTGGATATGTGTCCAGAACTACCCACTTGGCCATTACACTGAGTGCATGAGCTTCACAAAGTGTTGCCTCGTGGCAATTTCATTACAAAATTAGTTCTGGGTTTGGGGCAGCCGGGAGGGCAGGTGTGTTGGCAGGTGTGTGCATAGTCTCCCTTTTCTATCTCATGTATCGTTACCACGCTCTCATGCTCTGTGGCAGCTGAGCTGCTCAGGGGCACATCGCATCAGTGCGTCTCTAACCTTGTCGTGTGTACTCCATGCATGATTGCAGGCGGCTACCTGATTCCTAATGTACTGCCTATCCTTCTCCCTTTGTTTTCAGCCATGGTGTCCTAATGTTTCTGAAAAGAACGTTGGAATGGTCATGATAGCAAGCTATCTTTGCTCTGCTATTTCTCAAAGGAAATCATGACTTGTTTCTAAAGTAGAAATATTTATTTAAGTTTGGACTTCCAAGACCAGATCTACCCTCAGACTCCCCCAAATGTCTAGCTACTTTCATTCTCTTTCATTTCAAGTCTCTCTCCCAGAATGCTGGGCATGCTTGCCAATACATGCTGGAGCAGTCAGCTGTGACAAGGGATAATGTCCTTGAAAGGGTGATCCATGAGCAAAGTTAATTCCTGTGGATTAAAAAAATAGAATGCGTAAAATATTTCCAGATGAATCTTGATAAACTTGTCATATGGAGAATACTCCATTGGCCTCTAAAAATACTGGGAAGGAAGCTGGAATCTTCCACAAACAATGAAAGAGAGTGCACTTTATAATTATGGAAAGACACATTCTGCAAAAAATCAGAATCAAGCATTAATAGGTCAAAGGCTGTGATGAGGGAGAACCGCTTGGAATAGCAGGTGTGTCTGGCATGTGATGGTTTCCATGATGAATCTAAGATAATAATGCATCATTTTTCTATATAATGACAGATGACCATCCCACAAAAATAACTATAAGGGAGAAAATGCCAAGATAGTATCACTGGCCACTAAATATACAAACAGAATCATTGATGGGCTTCTTTCCAAAATATTTAGGAGCACAGCAATGTAGGACAATATAATGCCAGTTTTCAAAACCCATGTTTTTGTGGGTTTTTTAAAGATTTTATTTACTTATTTATTTATTTGAGAGAGAGAGAGAGCATGAGAGGAGAGAGGTCAGTGGGAGAAACAGACTCCCTAATGAGCAGGGAATCGGATGCAGGACTCGATCCAGGGACTCCAGGATCATGACCTAAGTTGAAGACAGTCCCTTAACCAACTGAGCCACCCAGGCACCCCAAAATCCATGGTTTTTAAAAACGGAATACAGGAGGAAGATGGAGCTTCATACTTTCTGCTGGAAGCATCCAATGTCTAATAGGCAGGACTTGGGGATTTCACATTTATACTTGTTTAAGATGGGTGGCAAATTTTCCACACTCATCCATTCAACAAAGATTTACCTCTTTGGAGGCACTGTGTAATTTCCTTTTAAAAAAAAAAAAACTTATTTTGTTTTGGGGGGGTGCTTGTGTAATTTCTATCATATATTCGTATTTCATATGAAACCATTCTTTCAAGGGCCCTTTTATTTTTTTTTTTTTTTTTTTTTTTTTTTTGGTTTTGGTTTTGAGATTTTTTTAAAAATTTTTATTAACATGTAATGTATTATTGGCCCCAGGGGTGCAGGTCTGTGAATGGTCAGGCATACACACTTCAGAGCACTCACCATGGCACATACCCTCCCCAATGTCCATAACCCAACCACCCCCCCGCCGGCAACCCTCAGTTTGTTTTGTGAGATTAAGAGTCTCTTATGGTTTGTCTCCCTCCCAATCCCAATCCCACAATCCCATTTTGTTTCATTTTTTTCCTTCCCTATTCCTAAGACCCTCTATGTTGCCTCTCAAATTCCTCATATCAGGGAGATCATATGATAATTGTCTTTCTCTGATTGACTTATTTCACTCAACATAATATCCTCTAGTTCCATCCACGTCATTGCAAATGGCAAGATTTCATTTCTTTTCATGTCTGTATAGTATTCCATTGTATATATATACACCACTTCTTCTTATCCATTCATCTGTTGATGGACATCTAGGTTCTTTCCATAGTTTGGCTATTGTAGACATTGCTGCTATAAACATTTGGGTGCACATGCCCCTTCAGATCACTACATTTGTGTCTTTAGAGTAAATACCCAAGAGTGCGATTGCTGGGTTGTAGGGTAGCTCTATTTCCAACTTACTGAGGAACCTCAATGCTGTTTTCCAGAGTGGTTGCACCAGCTTGCATTCCCACCACAGTGTAGGAGGGTTGCCCTTTCTCCACATCCTCACCAGCATCTGTCATTTCCTGACTTGTTAATTTTAGCCATTCTGACTGGTGTGAGGTGGTATTTCATTGTGGTTTTGATTTGTATTTCCCTGATGCTGAGCAATGTGGAACACTTTTTCATGTGTCTGTTGGCCATCTAGACGTCGTCTTTGCAGAAATGTCTGTTCATGTCATCTGCTCATTTCTTGATTGGATTATTTGTTCTTTGGGGTTTGAGTTTGATTAAGTTCTTTATAGATTTTGGATACTAGCCCTTTATCTGATGTGTCGATTGCAAATATCTCCTCTCATTCTCTCAGTTGTCTTTTGGTTTTGTTGACTATTTCTTTGCTGTGCAAAAGCTTTTTATCTTGATGAAGTCCCAGTAGTTCATTTTTGCCCTTGTTTCCCTTGCCTTTGGCGATGTTTCTAGGAAGAAGTTGCTGCAGCTGAGGTCAATGAGGTTGCTGCCTGTGCTCTCCAGGATTTTGATGGATTCCTGTCTCATATTGAGGTCTTTCATCCATTTGAAGTCTATTTTTGTGTGTGGTATAAGGAAATGGTCTAGTTTCATTTTTCTGCATGTGGCTGTCGAATTTTCCCAACATCATTTGTTGAAGAGACTGTCTTTTTTCCATTGGATATTCTTTCCTGCTTTGTCAAAGATTAGTTGACAATAGAGTTAAGGGTCTATTTCTGGGCTCTCTATTCTGTTCCACTGATCTATGTGTCTGTTTTTGTGCCAGTACCATACTGTCTGGATGATGACAGCTTTGTAATAGAGCTTGAAGTCTGGAATTGTGGTGCCACCAACTTTCGCTTTCTTTCTCAACATTCCTCTGGCTATTTGAGGTCTTTTCTGGTTACATATACATGTTAGGATTATTTGTTCCATTGTTTTGAAAAAAATGGATGGTATTTTGATAGGGATTGCATTAAATGTGTAGATTGCTTTAGGTAGCATTGACATTTTCACAATATTTGTTCTTCCAATCCATGAGCATGGCACATTTTTCCATTTCTTTGTGTCTTCCTCAATTTCTTTCATGAGTACTTTATAGTTTTCTGAGTACCGATTCTTTGCCTCTTTGGTGAGGTTTATTCCTAGGTATCTTATGGTTTTGGGTGCAATTATAAATGGGATTAACTCCTTAATTTCTCTTTCTTCTGTCTTGCTTTTGGTGTATAGAAATGCAACTGATTTCTGTGCATTGATTTTATATCCTGACACTTTACTGAACAAGTTCTAGCAAATTTGGAATGGAGTCTTTTGGGTTTTTCACATAAAGTATCATATCATCCGCAAAGAGTGATAGTTTGACTTCTTCTTTGCCAATTTGGATACCTTTTATTTCTTTTTGTTGTCTAATTGCTGAGGCTAGGACTTCTAGTACTATGTTGAATAGCAGTGGTGATAATGGACATCCTTGCCATGTTCCTGACCTTAGCGGAAAAGCTCTCAGTTTTTCCCCATTGAGAATGATATTTGTTGTGGGTTTTTCATAGATGGCTTTGAAGATATTCAGGTATGTACCCTCTCTCCCTATGCTTTGAAGAGCTTTGATCAAGAATGGATGCTGTACTTTGTCAAATGCTTTTTCAGTACCTATTGAGAGTATCATATGGTTCTTGTTCTTTCTTGTATTAACGTATTTTATCACACTGATGGATTTGCTGATGTTGAACCAACCTTACAGCCCTGGAATAAATCCCACTTGGTTGTGGTGAATAATCCTTTTAAGGTACTGTTGGATCCTATTGGCTAGTATTTTGGTGAGAATTTTCACATCTGTGTTCGTCAAGGATATTAGTCTGTAATTGTCTTTTTTGATGGGGTCTTTGTCTGGTTTTGGGATCAAGGTAATGCTGGCCTCGTAAAATGAGTTTGGAAGTTTTTCTTCCATTTCTGTTTTTTTGGAACAGTTTCAGGAAAGTAGATATTAATTCTTCTTTAAATGCTTGGTAGAATTCCCCTGGGAAACCATCTGGCCCTGGGCTCTTGTTTGTTGGGAGATTTTTGATGAGTGCTTCAATCTCCTTACTGGTTATGGGTCTGTTCAGGTTTTCTATTTCTTCCTGGTTCAGCTGTGGTAGTTTATACGTCTCTAGGAATGCATCCATTTCTTCCAGATTGTCAAATTTGCTGGCGTATAGTTGCTCATAATATGTTCTTACAATTGTTTGTATTTCTTTGGTGTTGGTTATGATCTCTCCTCTTTCATACATGATTTTATTAATTTGGGTCCTTTCTCTTTTCTTTTAGATGAGTTTGGCATCAATCTTATTAATTCTTTCAAAGAACCAGCTCCTAATTTCATTGATTTGTTCTACTGGTTTTTTGCTTTCTATTTCATTGATTTCTGCTCTGATCTTTATGATTTCTCTTCTCCTGCTGGGTTTAGGCTTTCTTTGCTGTTCTTTCTCCAGCTCCTTTAGGTATAGGGTTAGGTTGTGTATTTGAGACCTTTCTTGTTTCTTGAGAAAGGATTGTACCGCTATATATTTTCCTCTCAGGACTGCCTTTGCTGTGTCCCACAGATTGTGAGCAGTTGTGTTTTCATTATCATTTGTTTCAATGAATTTTTTCAATTCTTCTTTAATTTCCTGGTTGACGCATTCATTCTTTAGTAGGATGCTCTTTAGCCTCGATGTATTTTGGTTCTTTCCAACTTTCCTCTTGTGATTGAGTTCTAGCTTCGGAGCATTGTGGTTTGAAAATATGCAGGGAGTGATCCCAATCTTTTGGTACCAGTTGAGACCTGATTTGTGACCCAGGATGTGATCTATTCTGGAGAATGTTCCATGTGCACTAGAGAAGAATGTGTAATCTGTTGCTTTGGGATGGAATGTTTTGAATATATCTGTGATATCTATCTGGTCCAGTGTGTCATTTAAGGCCTTTATTTGCTTGTTGATCTTTTGCTTGGATAATCTGTCTATTTCAGTGAGGGGGGTGTGAAAGTCCCCTACTATTACTGTATTATTGTCGATGTGTTTCTTTGATTTTGTTATTAATTGGTTTATATAGTTGGCTGCTCCCATGTTAGGGGCATAGATATTTAAAATTGTTAGATCTTCCTGTTGGACAGACCCTTTGAGTATGATATAGTGTCCTTCCTCATTTCTTATTATCATCTTTGGCTTAACATCTAATTTATCTGATATAAGGTTTGCTACCCCAGCTTTCTTTTGATGTCCATTAGCATGGTACATTGCTTTCCACCCCCTCATTTTAAATCTGAAGGTGTCTTTGGTTCTAAAATGAGTTTCTTGTAGACAGCATTTTGATGGGTTTTGTTTTTTTATCCATTCTGATACCCTGTGTCTTTTGATTGGGGCATTTAGCCCATTTACATTCAGGTAACTATTGAAAGATATGAATTTAGTGCCATTGTATTGCAAGGTGAGTGTTACAGTATATTGTCTTTGTTGCTTTCTGATCTACTACTTTTAGGCTCTCTCTTTGCTTAGAAGACCCCTTTCAACATTTCCTGTAGGGCTGATTTGGTGTTTACAAATTCTTTTAGTTTTTGTTTGTCCTGGATGCCTTTTATCTCTCCTTCTATTTTCAGCGATAGCCTAGTTGGATATTGTATTCTTGGCTGCATGTTTTTCTCATTTAGTGTTCTGAATATATCATGCCAGTTCTTTCTGGCCTGCCAGGTCTCTGTGGATAAGTCTGTTGCCAGTTTAATATTTTTACCATTGTATGTTACAGACTTCTTGTCCCAGGCTGCTTTTAGGATTTTCTCTTTGTCATTAAGACTTGTAAGTTTTACTATTAGATGACAAGGTGTGGACCTATTTTTATTGATTTTGAAGGGGGTTCTGTGTGCCTTCTGGAATTTGATGCTTGTTCCCTTCGCCAAATTTGAGAAATTCTTTATAATAATTTGCTCCACTCTACCTTCTGCTCCTCTCTTCCTTTCTTCTTCTTCTTCTTCAATCCCAATTATTCTAATAATATATCATCTTATGGTATCACTTATCTCTCAAATTCTCCCCTCCTGGTCCAGTAGTTGTTGGTCTCTTTTGCTCACCTTCTTTATTCTCCATGATTTGGTCTTCTATATCCTAATTCTCTCTTCTGCCTCATTTATCCTAGCAGTAAGAGCCTCCATTTTTATTGCACTTCATTAGTAGCTTTTTTGATTTCAGCTTGGATAGATTTTAGTTCTTTTATTTCTCCAAAAAGGGCTTTTATTTCTCCTGACAGGGTTTCTTTAATGTCTTCCATGCCTTTTTCAAGCCCAGCTGGCAACTTGAGAATTGTCATTCTGAACTCTAGATCTGACATATTACCAATGTCCGTATTGATTAGATCCCTAGCCTTCAGTACTGCCTCTTGTTCTTTTTTTTTTTTTTTTTGTGGTGATTTTTTCCACCTTGTCATTTTATCCAGATAAGAATATATGAATGAGAGAATAAAATAGTATAAGGGTGACAAAGGTCCCAGAAAAATGTATGCTAACCAAATCAGAAGAGACCCCAAATCGGGGGGAGAAGAAAGCGGATAAAAAGAAGTTTAACAAAATTAAAATATATATATTAGACTGGTGAATAGAATAGAGGCACCCACTTGATTTTGGTGTATTTGGGTCTCTTAGAAGAAACTACCTCCCAAAATTTTAAAGAAAGAACAACTTTTATACATATTTATACACACACACATACACACACAAAAATAAGGGTAAACACAATGAAGGGGTGGAATATGACTGTGAAGATGAAAATTTAAAAAAAAATTTCTAAAAAAGGAATTGATAAGATAAGTTGGTTGGAAAAATAACGTGGAGAGAACTTGCTCAGGCTGGAGACTAGAACAAAGCTCTGTGCTAGATTTAGGGTATATTTTGATCTATTAGAAGAAATTGTATCCCAAAAATTTTTTAAAAGAAAAAATCCTATATGTATACAAAAAATAAAGTTAGATACAATGAAAGATAAAATATGACTATAATGATGAAGGTTTAAAAAGATTTTTTTAGAAAGGTATTGTTAAGATAAAGTATTTAAAAAATGTTAAAAGAGGAAAGAGGAAAAGTTAAAAAAAATTAGAATACAAAAAAAATAAAATTAAAAAAAATTAACTTTGCAAGACTAAAGAATAATGGGGAGAAAGCCATGAATTCCATGCTTTGCTTTCCCCTCCTCTGGAATTCCGCTGTTCTCCTTGATCAGTGAGCTTGGTCTTGGCTGGATGTTCTTGCTGAACTTTTGGGTAGGGGCCTATTGTAATGATTCTCAAATGTCTTTGCCTGAGGCTGGGCTAAGAAATCTGCTTGGTTTTGCTCTCGGGAGCTTTTGTTCCCTGAAAGCTTTCCATAGAGCTCTGGAGGATGTGAATGAAAATGGTGGCCTCCCAATTTCCAGCCTGGAGGAGCTGAGAGATTGGGTTCCTCAGTTCGCCCTTGGAGAAAAGTGCTCAATCACTCCCGTCTCCCTGGTTTCTGGCCATGCTCCGAACTCACCTGACCTGTGACCAAGCATTTCTGTCTCTGGCACACAGCCCCCTTTGGAGTTTCCAAAGCCAGCAGATTCTTGCCATTCTGCTCTTCCGGCGGATGGAGTTGGGTCTCCCCGGATCTGCCACTTGTGCGGTCCCTGCTCAAAAAGCAGTGGCCCGACTGTGCCATGGATCACAGTTTAAGGTAACCCCAAGCTGAGCGCTCACTCTTTGGCTCCATCTCTGTAGCTGGCTTCCCCACTCTGATACCTGTGAGCTCCGCTACACTCAGACACCCCCCATCCTTCTGTGACCCCATGGGACCTGATACCACACTGTCCCTGCAAGGGCTCCACCCCCGCTTAGCCTCTGGAGTGATGTCCCTCAGTGGAGCAGACTTTTGAAAGTTCGAATTTTGTGCTGCATTGCTCCACCGCTTGCCAGGAGCCGAACCCTCCTCCTGCGGTCTATCTTCTGGTCACTTCGGATTCACTTCTCCGCATGTCCTACCTTTCAGAAAGTGGTCGATTTTCTGTTTCCAGAATTGCTGCTCTTCTTCTCTTCGATCTTCTGTTGGGTTTGTAGGCATTCGGAATGTTTTGATAACTATCTAGCTGAACTCCTGCGACCCAATGTCATCTCAGTCTGATACTCCTCCACCATCTTGACTCCTCCAATTTTTCAAAGACTTGTTTTCTAAGCTGATACTGTGTATTTTGGTCTAATTTCTTTAATTTTGGTGAGATTTCATCATAATGACATAATGGAAGTGAAAGACAGTCTATGAATATTCAGAGATTGATTCACTCACAGATGCCATAACCAGAGTGCAGTTTCCCAAGTCGTAGGATTTGCCTCACCTGGAAACCTGTCAGAAATGCACATTGAGGGCCTGACCCTAAACCCATCGAACTAGGCATCAGCAATCAGTATTTGAAGAAACACCATGCGTCAGAATCCGCTAGAGGTTTCCTCCATCACAAAATGCTCAGCCCTACCCCTGCAAATCCTAACAGAAAGAGCCAGGAACAGAGGAAATTTTGAACAGTGATGAAAGACATGACCCAAGGCCTGGTAACTTATTGCTTTGGCTTTTAATATACCAAAAATGAATTGCTCAAGTTAACCAAGAGAAGAAATGAAAGGCCATTGTTTTTGTTTGCTTTACTTCTTGGCATCTCCATTAAAACAAAGAGCAAAGTGATAGTGAATGATGGGCCCACTAACCGTGAGATCAAAGGGCATGTGTATCTTCTTTATATCCAGTATCCATCATCATTGAGCCAAAATGAAATTGTGTAAGTTTGTATGATTGCATGGAAACCACATGGTACTTGCAAGAAACCCATCAACTGTTGATATTTTCAACAGAAACACGGCATGCCATAAAACAGATCTGAAAATTTTGCCAATTTCTAATAAAAGGATTTTATATTCCATTGTTCTCAGCAGCTCAGTTCATGTAGATGTAGAAATGTTGGGGTTCAGAGCCAATGGCCAAGAAAGAATTCCTGAGATGTCTTCGGTGCAAAAAGGTGGTTTTATCAAAGCACAGGGACAGGCCCCCTGGGCAGAAGAAGCTGCACTGGGGCGGTGAGGAGTGGCCGATTATATATTTTCAAGTTGGAAGGAGGTTAGGGATTGCCTAAGTCTCTAAGGAATTTTGGAAGCAAGGTTTCCTGGGCCTTGAGGGGACTAGCTATTGTTAGGAAAAAGTCATTTATTACTGCTTAGTAAAAACTCAGTCAGGAGACCTTTCAGATGTCTTCAGTGGGTCAAATGCTTGGAAGATGATTGCCATCATATAACTTGGGGTGTAGAAATAAAGGAAGTTTCCAAAGGAATTTCTGTTTGTTAAAGTGGACTGAAAATATCCTGGGGTAGGGGAGTCAGACGGAGTCAGACTAAGATGGCCTTTTGCCCTTAACAGTGTGTCAGCATTGAGGCAGCTCAGCAACTAGCAAAAGGTCACTCTACCTGTTTCAAGGACTTATCAATGGGCTCTAGGCAGTAAGGAAATTCAGTTTTTTTTCTTTTGTCTTTGTTTCCCACATGAACATCATAAAAGATAGAGTTATTCCTATGGAGCATAATGAGAATTACCCAGAAAGCTCTTATTATGTGAGTCATGTTAGGACACTTATGATTCTATTCTATTGGTTTCATTTTCATACTTCTCTATATATAGGAAGAGAAAATTATTACACAGCTTAATCATTTTTTTTTAGGTTTTCAATCTGATTTTAAGTAAGTTCTACTTTTACCAGACAATTTTATTTCAAGAGATTACTGTTAATCTGATATTGATTGTCTAGGAACCTCCTATCATCAAAAAGGGTTATTTGGTGAGGATCCTATATCCTTTTTCTCTCAACTTTCATTTTTTCTAAGATAATAAGTTTATTTTTTCTATAATAGTGTATTTAAATATAACTTTTAAATTTAGTAACACTTAAATAATAATAGTATATTTATAGAAGTATATAATGAAGTTACCGCATCATGGGGCTCATTCTAACTGAAAAAATACACCAGCTAGATTTTGATGCCTTGATACATGTGATCATATACATTGTCAAGGCTATAAGAAAAAGAAAGTGCACATTTTTTTCACTAAAAAAATACGTATAAATACTGTGGAAATCAAGTAAACAGGAATCATTCACTGGGATTTCCTTGCCTACTGAAAACAACTCGTATCCAATAACTGGTACTGCATTTCATAAAGAACTATGTGATGGGGCACCTGGGTGGCTCAGTGGCTTAAAGCCTCTGCCTTCGGCCCAGATCATGATCCCAGGGTCCTGGGATCGAGCCCCACATCGGGCTCTCTGCTCAGCAGGGAGCCTGCTTCCCTTCCTCTCTCTCTGCCTGCCTCTTTGCCTACTTGTGATCTCTGTCTGTCAAATCAATAAATAAAATCTTGAAAAAAAAAAAAAAAAGAACTATGTAGTTACTTGAGAATTTCTAACATAAGTAAATTACAGAATATAGGAAACATCTCTTTAGAGGGCAAACTTGACATGCTTGAAGGAATAAGAAGATGAAAGAAGATATGTAAATAGAGTATGGAAAAATGATAAAAGATATGGGTGAGGAAATGATATTAAGGCAGTCTTAATGGATTCAGTGTTGATTTGCTGAACCACGTCCAAAATTGAAAAATATGCTCTTGAAATTGTATCAGCTTGGGTGATTGGCACCGGGGAAGGTGATGATTTCACTTTTTAACCTTCTGGAACAATAACATTTTAGATTCTGTTACTGCAAATATTCATGAACATGCAGATAACTGTGAAGCCTCATATAGTTTGCTTTTATTTATTTATTTATTTGTTTAAGATTTTATTTGTCAGAGAGAACACGCACACACAAGCAAGAGGAGCAGCAGGCAGAGGGAGAGGGAGAGAAGCAGGCTCCCCACTGAGCAGGGAGCCCGATACAGGGCTCCATCCTAGGACCCTGGCATCATGACCTGGGCCGAAGGCAGATGTGTAGCTGACTGAGCCACCCAGGTGCCCTTGTATAGTTTGTTTTTAAATTGAAGACACTTTGCTTAACATTTGATTTGAGAGAATTGGTGTTGACATGCTACAGTTCTGATTGTCTCTTGCTGCAACCCCTCGCTCTGATTATCACTCAACTATATACCATTGGCTAATTCTTATAATGTGAGAATATTTTCTAAAGAATAAAATCAGGTTTTGGTACTATTTCCAAGAAAGAAATGGACTTTTTAAAAAGGTGGGGTTTTTTTTTGTTTTGTTTTGTTTTGTTTTTTTCTCTTCAGGGATATTCTAAATGTATACTAAATAACTACAGACCAAAGACTGATAATTCTCATTAGGATTTTTTCTTCTGTAGTTCCTTGGTTTAAAAACCTAGACTCCCATCAAATAAATGATGGAACAAATAGAATTTTTCAAAGATTTTAATAATTTATGTATTATTTAGGGCATAGATCAAAATATAACTGGTCGTACATCTCATATTTAAGGACATTGATAACTGAGGCTTTGAAAGGTACCAATGGAATGGATTCTCTCAGTCACTCTTTTAGTAACTACTCCTTGGTAGCTGGAAGATATGAATTAAGTCTTGCAATCAGAACTGCTGTACTGAGACTGTGACATCAATAGCACCCTCCAAAGTTGTCCAGGGTACAACTCCAGAGTCACATAGTTACCTTACTTTTCCTTCTGTCTGATCAGTGATAATGTCTACCTAAGCTATTGTTCTCAAATTTTGATGTTCATGAAAATACATGGAACATGTGTTATCAGTGTCCTTTTTTTAATGCCTTAAGAAATTATAATTCAGTAAATTGGAGGGGTGAAGGAATTTCACAAATCCACTCTATTAAACTGTTGCTCCTAGTAGTAATTTGGATGTAGGTGGTCCATAGATTACTCTTGGAGAGATCTTTGCTTAAGGTTACACATTTCCAACAATGTAAAATCATTAAACAGCCCCCATTGTTGACTCGTTTGCTTACAGCATCTTGAAAGGACAGTTACATATTATGATTAGAATTAATGGTGCCACTATTAATGTATAATCCCTTAATATCTTGTATCATCATGTTCTTTTTTTACTGAATAAATTAGCTCAATAGTTACTGAATACATTTTTTGAGGGACAGATACCAAAAATGAAGAGTGACAAGGGATATAATTTTTCAAACCTCTACTCTATATTTACATAGTAGAAAAAAAATTTTTTTCTCAACACTAAGAATGCTTTTCTGCTTCTATTTAATTAAAAGAAAACAGTTCAGCAAAATGTTGTCAGGAAATTGTCAAATTGGCTTACATTAAAAAGCTAGATTTATTCTTTTATGTGTTCCAAATGACTTCAGATTTCAGCCCCTTTTTCCTACTTAACAAGGGCATAAACTTAACCTTTGGTTATCAATAGAATGTAGTTTGGAATTGGATTTAGATTTAGGTCATAACTTATGGAAGGTCTTTGGAGAACTTTTATAGCTATAATCTCATTTCACTCATGATACTATAAGAAGATGGTATTCTCTTTCACAAATGAAACAAAATGAGAGGAAATCTACCTTCTGCAAATAGAGGCACATACCCTAATACTTTACATGGTAAGTGCCATTTATAGATTGTTTCTGTAGGTAAGGAACCCTAGTGAGTTCTTCTTTTGCATGTATAATAATCTTACATCACATATTTTTATTACAACTTTACAACTCACAATAACTTGACACTAGTTATGATCAGTGATGTGAAGTAATTTAAGAGATTGATGTTAACTCAGTTTAAGAATTCATGTGTTGGGAGCCTGGGTGGCTCAAATGGGTTAAGCCGCTGCCTTCGGCTCAGGTCATGATCTCAGGGTCCTGGGATCGAGTCCCGCATCGGGCTCTCTGCTCAGCAGGGAGCCTGCTTCCCTCTCTCTCTCTCTCTCTCTCTCTCTCTCTCTCTGCCTGCCTCTCCGTCTACCTGTGATCTCTCTCTGTCAAATAAATAAATAAATAAAATCTTAAAAAAAAAAAAAGAATTCATGTGTTAACTGAACGCATTTGTACATAATGGGTTTCATCTACACAAGTCAGGCCACAGTTTCTTCCTTTATTTCCCCCTTCCCAAATGGTATCTATTATTGCTGTGAACAGAAACTAACTCTGTGTAACATAGACATATCAGTAAATTATTAGGAGGATCTTGGGGAAACTAAGAAATTTGAGGGGAAAGTAACAGAGCCAGTCTTAGAAAAGGCAGGAACCGAGACACTCCAGGATACATGGTGGCAGGAACAGTGTGACTGATGCACCCAAGTACTCACCTTGAAGCCAGACAGTAACTCTAACCAGGCCTTCTGTTTTTGGTTTCTCCATTCAGTTCAAATTCCTAACAGAAGGCTCCGGGGACCCCTCTAGCTTCCAGAACTTGTCTCCCCCAAGAGTATACCTGCTGGAGGAAAAGGATTTCCACAAAATGAACTAGGTGTAGTTTTGAGAAGGGTGATGAGTATTACCTGACAAAAAAACACAAGAGAGCAAATCACTGTCAGTTTGAGGGGAACAGTAATGATGTAGTTTGGTGTGTTCGGGTTCAGAGCCAATTGCTAAGAAAGAATTCTTGATGTGTTTTTGGTGCTTGGGCAGGACCCATAGGCAGAAAAAGCTGCCCTGAGGTTGTGAGGAGCAATTGATTATATACTTTAGAGTTGAGAAAGGGAAAGACAAAGTGAAGTTTCCAAACAGATTTTCTTTCTCTCTCTCTTTTTTAAGATTTATTGGTTTCAGAGGTGGGGGTGGTGGGTTGAGTGGAAGGGCAAAAAGAGAGGGGAACTGCAACCTCCCTGCTGAGCAAGGGGCTGATGCAGGGCTTGATCTCCTGAGTGGAGATCATGACCAGAGTGGAAACCAGGAGTCCCACACCCAACCCTTTCACCTACTGAGTCACCCAGGGTGCTTCTCCAAAAGGCCTGGCTATTGTCATGTTAAGGTTGTTTTTCCCTCTAGCAAGTCACCGACATTAAGATTGGGAGTTCCTGGAGGAATGTCATACTCTGCCTGCCTCCAGTATTTGTCAGTGAGCTGCAGGTTATAAGGAAATTTAATTCTATGTACATCTCTTTCTGCCTTTGTTCCCCACATCAGTGATACATCATTTCCCTACTCTTCCTGAATTCAGTCACTCACACTCACGTATGCATATATACCCATGCACACATATACACAAACACCTATAAACAGAAAAAGAGGTATTAGAGGTGAACCATGTCACCTCTTTAAGTCACAGTCTGACTGGAGAGTGGGGTGTTAGAATTGCATCCGTTTGGGTTTGTCAGACTTGACCTCTTCCTGAGACAGGCTCATACACACAGGCACTGGTACAGCTGGGAGCTCTGTTTCCCCTGGGGGAGGCCCCTGACCAAATGGCAGCCTGCAGCCCCGCATGTGGTGTTTTCCCTGACAGGCAAATCCCTGAGCAGTCTCCATTCCTTCTATCCCATCACCCACTAACTTGCTTTGGCAGGGGAATAAAAAGACCAGATTCTAGCATAAATATCGTCATAAAAACACAAGGTAGGTGAGTTCAGGGCCATCCACCAAACAATGTCCATTATAGCTTTAATTTTTGTATCATAAAGGTAACTCTTACACAGTATAAAAATCCAGTCAATAAAGAAAGGTATAAGTAAAAAAGTTAAATTTCCTAGCACCCCACAAAACCTGTGTTATTGTTTGATGCTCATGGTTCTTTCATTCCAGACATTTATGTACATATGCAAATCTATATACTTTTACTTATATTTTAACACATACATCTTAACTCCCATGTCTTAATACACACACTTAAAAATGAATTCTTTTTAAAAAAAATTTATTTATTTATTTTAAGAGAGAGAACGAGCATGCTGAGAGAGCAGAGGGAGAGAATCTCAAGCGGACTCCCCACAGAGTGCAGAGTCTGACATGGGGCTTGGGACTCGATCCTTCCACCCTGGCATTATGACCTGAGCTAAAATCAAGAGTCGGTTAGTGCTTAAGTGACTGAGCCCCCAAGTGCCCCAAGAACGAATTTCTTTTTAAGATTTTATTTATTTGACAGAGAGAGAGATCACACGGAGGCAGAGAGACGTTCAGAGAGAGAGAGAGAGAGAGAGAGAGGAGGAAGCAGGCTCCCCGCCAAGCAGAGAGCCCAGTGCGGGACTCGATTCCACGACCCTGAGATCATGATCTGAGCCAAAGGCAGAGGCTTAACCCACTGAGCCACCCAGGTGCTCCCCAAGAGGGAATTTTTAACTAAGCTTTGTGTATGGCTTTTTGGAGAGCATTTAATGACAATATTTTACCCTTTGTTCAAGATGCTGGTGGTACAGATATCCAGAGAGAAACACCCAGAGGGTTTCCAAGGATGATTACTGAGTTCCTGTAGAATTCCTATAGTCTGGCAGGACTATGACATTGTACTGGAATTCATTCCACACATTTCTGAGTGTGGAAAAATGAAGGAGAGAAACCTTGATTCCTTACTCCTATCTGGAAAAGATATTTAGCTGCTATTAATAAGTGAAGAAATGCTAGTCATTATTATGCTTTACATTTATGATATTATTTGTCTTTATTATAAGTCAACAAAGTAGAACATATAATCATCTGGAACAAAGAGATTAAGAAATTTCCTAAGGATGAACAACTAGAGAATTCAAGAGCTGTGCTAGAGCCTCTCCACTTTGCCTCTCAGCTCTACTGGTAAAGTAAGGTTTCAAAACAGATGCTTCAGCAAATTATTGATTTTAATATAAATTGAAAGACTTTCCAGTGCAGGAACTATAAGCATCTTGTCTTATAGTTAACAAAGTGGTGAGGATCATAGCCTAATTTGGTCCTTGACTGGTGCATCAGGAGCAATAACAAAGCATGTTCCTCACTAGGGCTTCCTCTATCTCAAGACCAAGCCACTCACTTGACTGTGTCTTCTGGGAGATTTAGTGGAGTTTGCATAGTCTTGTCTTGCTTCATGTAGAGTAAATATATTTGGACCAGGAGGAGTAGTGAACATGATTGACTGAGTTTTCAAGGATAGGAACACTACTTATATTTTGGACTCTCATGCTAAATTGCACCACAAAGCAAATCTCTGGGAACTTCTCAATACATGTTTGCTAAATAAAAATGAGGAGAAAAGAATAAGGGACTCATATCCAAAAAGTTGATTGTTCAGTATTCTAGAGATGGATAGGAACATAAATCTTACATGTTTATAAATTGTCCAGAACAGAAATTGCCTAGATAGTGGTATTTTCTTTCATGTAGTAAAAATCATTTCCTCAAAATAACTCAACATGGGAAAGAAACAATATTGTTTTAAAGTGTTAAGATAATTCATTTTAGGGTATGTGGGGGGGGTGCTACAATTTATTTCTAAAACATAGGGGTTCAGAGCTATAAAGTACAGTCTGAGAATCATGGAGTCATTTTTTGACTGTTTTTTTAAAATATTTGCTATGTACTGCCATGGCACATGAGCCAACAATTTCTTGGGCATCACTAGGAAAAGATATAAAAACTCAAGTGAATATATTATAACACTCTTATATCATTCCAAGCTTTGCCATTCTATGTGCACTTTGCACACTGTCCCTCCAGGAGACCTCATGGACATGAGGATCCGAGAAAGGAAAGTTCAGTTGCTAAAGGCAATATGGCATTTTTACGAAAATAATTGTATCCAGCACTGCCTTAGTCCTTACTTGTATGCCGGTCCAAGGTGGGGGTGGGGGGCTTTACATGTATTTATGGATTGGATCCTCGCAAAATCCTATGGGGCAAGTAAAAGTATTCTCTTCCATTTTACAGATAAGGTTACTCATGATCACAGAATGTCAGTGACTCACCCAAGTCCTCCAACTCGTAGTAAGTGGCTGAGGGAAGATTTGAACCCAGGGAAGCCTGTTCCTAAAGTACATGCTCATAACCATGACACTAAACAGGGAAGGTCATGGATTCTGTTATGGGAAGAGGAAGGCCTAGAAAAGACATTATGGATATTTATAAAACAGTAAACCATGCCAACAGACTTAACTTGGATGTGTCCTGCATCTATCAAAACACTGAAAATCAGTTATATTTTCAGACAAATAAGAGTGTTCATTTAGATAGTGCAGACAAAAACAAACAAAAACTTTAACACATTATTCTAAATAATGCTAGGAATAAAATACCAACAAGTTCAAAAAGGACTTAAATAATTTCATGGATTACACATCCATAGCCAGAATAACTGCTATTTCACCAACAAACATTAAAAATGTTCATGTATTCCACATGATGGGAATGTCATGATGTCACTCCTGGCCCCCTATTTGGGGGAGGAGAAATGCACCAGTTCAGAACCTTGTGTTGCTCTTCTCCCTTTTTAATGGGTGACTATTATGGGCAATAATGTCATTTACTTTCCCTTCACTCCTACCTCATTTTAAAATTTTTTCATACTGGTGCATCTTGAACTTTGCCATTACTCACACAACTCTGTGTGTGAAATTGCTAATTGACAGTAAATCATTCTTATATTAATGTTCTTCTTTATTCTTATTGTCCCTCATCTTTTGAAAATCTGAGTTCCCCATCCCAGTTACTCAAATCTTTTTTTTTCTGGACTCCCAGTCTCTGAAATTATCTCTGGATAATTTCATTCACTACCTTGATTGGTCAGTCATATCATTATGATTTGCATCAATACCTTCAATTCCTTTACCCCAGTCACTGAACTCACTATGCTGTGATCCCAGCCTTAAATCCAAACAAAATTTCTCTTCTGCTTCTGCTTTTAGCCAGCTAGAGAATATCCAACAAAATATAATTCCTAATATTTGACATGGAGATATTAAATATATGGTAAATCAGTCAATAAACGCATGAGACATTGAACATCTCTTCTAAGTAGCTGTCATGCATTTGTGATTTCCAATCCCAGATGGTTCTTAATACCCATTAACAACTAGCACTTCCAGCCCTTTGCAGTATCACATACTGGTTGAGAAGCTGACACCGGAGCTATAATGTTGAGCGACTTAACATCTCTAAACCTCAATTTCTGCATCTGTAAATGGGGATAACAATAGTGCCCACCTTTTTTTCTTATTGTGCTTCCTCAGTTTTCTTTTTTGAATATATATAATTTTGAATTTCTAAAAAATTTTCAATAAAAGAAAATATGTTTTCAAAATTTAACAAATATTTAATGGATGTCCACTGTGTTTTAGATCCTATGAGGGTACAAGATGAATGTGCTCTGCCTTCTGTGATTCCAAGGTCAGCTTCATGTGGCAGAAGAAGATGTGCTTCTAGTGAACATAGTCTTATGTAGGATAAGTTACAAGAGAGGGACAAAAAAATGTTCTGGGTGAAGTCTATAAAGGGAACAATATTGACCTCGGCAGAAGTCAGGAAATTGTTTACAAATGAGGTAAAATAGGCTCTAAAATTGTCTTTTCTAGGGCTCCTGGATGGCTCAGTTGGTTAAGCATATGCCTTTGTCTCAGGTCATGATCTCAGGGTCCTGGGATCAAGCCCTGTGTTGGGCTCCCTGCTCATCAGGGAATCTGTTTCTTCCTCTCCCTCTAACCCTCCTCCTTGCTTGTACATGCTCTATCTCTCTCTCTCCATCTCAAATAAAGGAATAAAATCTTTAAAATAAATCAAAAAATAAAATTGTCTTTTTCATCCTATATTAAGAAAAAGTTTAAAAAAATAAGTTTTAGTGTTACCATGCTTTTCTGTTACTTCTTCAGTAAACATCTTAACTCTTTCAGATTTATTTTTGTAAGTCAGAAAAGAGACAAAGAATGTCTAGATCTATCCATATTGCCATGAGTAGAAAGGGATGTAGTGAGACTGGAGGCTAAGGCTGTTTCTCTTTCTTATATAACTACTGGTTATCAGAACAGTGCTAAATTTGTTCACCTATCATAATTCTTCTAAAGGAATACATATTTGCTAAAATATGATTCAGAGAAGTGCTACTGTTTTGATAATTTATAGAACAAAAGGACTGGATTATATAAAGTATTTCCCACTTGATATATTCTCTCAATCAAGGTTAAAAACCTTAAAGAAACCTTCCAAAGGAAATTATTGTTCTCGGAAGGCAGAGTGGAAGAGTTTATGATTTGGAAATTAAATTGGCTAGGTGAATAAGAACAAACTGGAAACTTACAGCACTTGAACTGGGTGGTGTTATCATACCAAGTCACACGTTTTCCTTAGATACTGTCAAATGGAAATAGAAATTAAAATTAAACAGAGCTTATTAAGAATTATTAGTCTTAAGAGCACTTCATCAGTTCTGAAGTATATGTGAGTGTCATGGCCAATTAAAATTGAATTTTAGTGCTACTAATATAATCTACAATCTTAAGAGTCTGCTATCTGGGAACTTATCCAGTATTTTGTCAAGATGTTCTTGGTACCATTATTAGTATTCATTGGTGACCATTATAGTTATATCTAGTTGACCTTCCATCCAAAAAAATCCATAACAAACCAAAATATGAAGCTTCACATATCTTGTGTATAGAGAACAGATTTTTTGGTGTAACTGTAGATATTTGGAATTCTCAAAGTGAACTGGGGTAAAGTTGAAATATTTAGGCTTTAAACCATACTTATCAAAACCTTTTTTTTTTTTTTTAATTTATTTGACAGATCACAAGTAGGCAGAGAGGCAGGCAGAGAGAGACAGGAGGAGGCAGGCTCCCTGCTGAGCAGAGAGCCCGATGCGGGACTCGATCCCGGGACCCTGAGATCATGACCTGAGCTGAAGGCAGAGGCTTTAACCACTGAGCCACCCACGCGCCCTCAAAACCTTTTTTTAAACTTTGATATACATTTATGACAGGAGGAAAATGTAAGTTATGTGGATTATTTTTACTTGTATTAAAATAAGTATAGGAATAAAGAAATAGTGACAGGCTTAAGAGTATTCCGAAGGAGAAATATTTTGAAACAAAAATACTTTCTCAGATGTCCTATGCAATCCTTTATTTCTATCAAGAAACTATCTTCTATCTCTAATCATTAACTATCTGAGCACTGTGGTGAGTTTCTTTTCTTCTTTTCTTTTATCTTTTCTTCTTCCTTCCTTTCTTTCTTTCTTTCTTTCTTTTTTTCTTTCTTTCTTTCTTTCTTTCTTAGACAGAACTGAGGGTGTGTGAGTTGGAGGGACAGGCAGAGGGAGAGACACTTAAGCAAACGCTGCATTGAGCCCAGAGCCCAACACAGGGCTCAATCTAACAACCCTGAGATCATGATCTGAGCCAAAATCAAGAGTTGGACACTTAACCAACTGAGACACCCAGACACCCCGATATGGTGGGGTTAATATATATGTACAAATTCTTTGATAGTATTCCCTCTAGGTGGTGGATCTTAACTCCTCTCACCTTGAATGTGGGCAGAACTTAAAGACTTGTGTCTAACAAATAGAGTATGCAGAAGAAAAACTGGTAACTGTAGTAGAGAAAAATGGCATGCGTCATCTTAACCAAGTTAAGGTTAACCACACTACTGATAATTCATGTCAATATCAAGTACCTTGATATGATGTGATAGGTGATAAGGGCATTTCACCTTCTTCTAAACTCATACTTCCCATCTGCTTCTGAGAAAAATATCAGAAAATTCCAAATGGAGAGACATTTTATGAAATATTTGATCAGTACTCTTCGATATTTTTAAGGTCCTTAAAGACAAAGAAAAATAGAGTGGAGGAGACCAAGGAGAAAAGACAACAAAATCCAATGTGCTTTTTCTGGCATAGATCAGGACCAGAAATAGAACATTAATAGAAAAACAAGAAATCCAATTAGAGTCTCTAGTTTAGGTCATAGTATTGTACCAGTGTTTCTTAGTTGTTAATTGTGCTACAGTTATGTAGGATAACTTCAGGAAAACTAGACGAAGGGTATAGGAACTTCTGCACTAACTTTCCTTTCTTTTGTAAACTTAAAATCATTTCATAATAAAAATTTTTAAAAACAACTAATTCATGGGGCACCTGGGTGGCTCAGCCGGTTAAGCATCTGCCTTTGGCTCTGATCACAATCCCAGAGTTCCAGGATTGAGCCCTGTGGCCAGCTACCTTCTCAGCAAGAGTCTTCTTCTCCATCTCCCTCTTTTCCTCCCCCCCACTCATGCTCATTCTGTCTCTCTGTCACTCACTCTCTCAAATAAATAAAATCTTCTAAAAAAAAATAACTAATTCATGAGACATCATTGTTCTTGTAATTAGTTACTCTGGTAGACATGTTCCAAGATGGTTCCCTATAATCCTTGCCTTCTGTATTATCACACTTGTGTATGTCCCTTTCATACTGAATCAGGACTGACGTGTGTACCAGAATACCACAAAAGGGATCGTTTGTTATTACTGAGGCTGGATCATGAAAGGTGTTATGGCATTCACCTTGTTCTCTTAGGTCACCCAGTCTGGGGCAAGTGAACCTCCATGCTTTGAGAACTCACATGAGGACCTGTGGATAATCCCATGTAGGTAGGAATAAGATCTACTAACAGCTAACCACACCTACAAAGCATGTGTGTAGACCACATAAGAAATGGATTTTCCAGCCCCAGTGAGGCCTCCAGATGGCCATAGCCCAGTCAACATCTGACTTTACTACCTTGCACCAAAATTACCCAACTGATGATCATTGTCATTTTAAACTACTGAGCTTTGGAGTTAAGCTTTGGTTATACATCAATAGATGATCAATAAAATTATTTAAATGATAATATAAAAGTTCATCAAATACAATTCTGATCAAGGAGATAATGCTAAATATTATAGACAACTATTGTACCTATTTCATGTTACTTAGAATGTTTTACTTACATCAGATGATCAGCAATAATATTAGCTGGGGAATTTGGAGATTAATGTTTAGTGAAACATGTCCTTTTTTTCAAGGTATCAGTAAGAGTAAGCCAAAGAACACAAAAATTTACCAAACTGAAGGATGATTAAATTGAATTTTAAATATTCATATTCCTTATATTTGCCCCTACTTGAAACTACTATTTTTTTTTTTTTTTTTTACTTTACTATGAATGAGATACAATTCCGTTTTTGGAGCATTTAAACTTGACTTATTCTAAGACTCTAGATCTTTTCTAGACCCAGCTTCTGAAGAAAACTCCTAATAGTTTTACACATCATCAATTATATTTAGTGTCATTTGGGGAGTGACTGTCCTACATTTATTGACTGCCATATATTTTTTTCCAATGAACTATATCATAAATTTATCTTTGACCTTTTCCTTGCATTTAGTTACTCTCCAAAAACCAAAAATTGCTCAATGTCTAATATTTGTCATGCTGGAACTTTGTTTTCCTATTCTAAATATCTGAATTTTAAAGTCAATGGTAAATTCCAGACTTTTGATATTATCTCTGCAAAACTGGCCTTTACAACAGCCGTGTCTATCAGTTCTCTTGCACTATTATAATCTTTATGCCTTCATTCATAAAGTTGAACAACCAGCAGACTCCTTCAGGTTGCTGATGTATTGTAAGAAGAGAATCATTGAGAAAACAAGTTTAACCCTTTCTAAATCATCTCTCCTATATGTCCTGGCCCATCAATTAGTGTATTTACATCTCCTGAGCAAGTATGCACACCTTCAGTCACATTTAAATTTAGGTTGAGTTGCTTTCAAGTATAAAGGGTACTTTAAAATTTTTTAATTACCTAACAATAGAGAAAGATAATTTTTCTGTAACTAATGTTGCATTCCTGACCAATGGCATCTGGCTTTGTGTTTGGTGAAATTCTGGGGGTAGTTTTTGGGTTTTATGCTTAGTTTTTCTGAGAAACCGATGTGTAAAATTAATAGGTCTAGGTATGACTAAAGGAATCCTTGATTTTAGTAATAACTTATTCTGAAAATGTGAGGTGACATCTTGGTAAATTCCACATGTTTTAAAAATATTAATACCACCTGTTGTTAATGGACACAATGGGCTAGCTATCATGGAAAAGTAGCTACATAGTTCATCTACAATGCTTATACCCTATCCCCTGTTAATGTCTATATTTTATGGGCATTTAATGTCTACTTCTTGTCTACTAATATTCTGTCTTGTCAGTTGGATATTTTGGTTATGGCTCAAAAACTTTTTGTGTCATTCATGGTCCTGACAGGAAATAAGTTGCAGTCAGATGGTTTCAATGAAGAGACTCTTCTTAAGAAGAGTTTACTTACTAGCAGTACTAGCAGGACTAGAAAACAAATTAAAACTAGAAAACAAATTAAAGGTTGTTGAATAACCTAGAGAATAGCAATGGTAAGGAAAAGTTATTTCCATTAAAAACTAAGGAACAAGGGAATAAACCCAGAGAGGACTGGAGCCCTAAAAGGGAGCTCATTCAATGGAAATTAGAGTCTTCAAAAGTTAAAATTGTTCCTGATAATTTTGCCAAAACAATAAAGACTCTGGGAGAAAAATATCTCAGTATCTTTCATCCTACTTTGCTGATCTCCTGCTTTCCTGACAATGTTTCCTGTAGACAAAATCTAATCAAAAGCCTGCTACTTTGACAACATGTCCTAGAGATTAGCCACAAAGGCCTCCAGAACAGGGCAGAGCAGTATGGAGAAGCGATCTTGGAGAGGTAACAATGGAAAAAAAACAACATATCTACATAATATAAATTGAAATAATTACAGTATTCCTAAATATGACAGGGCTCTTCTTCTAAAATAACATATCTGACAATAAGTATGGAATAAAAAGGACCTGGTTGGGGCACCTGGGTGGCTCAGTGGGTTAAAACCTCTGCCTTTGGCTCAGGTCATGATCCCAGGGTCCTGGGATTGAGCTCCACATTGGGCTCTCTGCTTAGCAGGGAGCCGGCTTCCCGCCCACCCCCCCACCTGCCTCTCTGCCTACTTGTCTGTCTGTCAAATAAATAAATAAAAATCTTTAAAAAAAAAAAAAAAAAGGACCTGGTAGATAATCTTGAAATGAATTTGTGGAAGTACAGACCATTTAATGAAACAAACACTGGTGGATGGATTCTTCAGGACCATGGACAGATTTCCCCACTGCTGTTTTCATGATACACTGTTTTCAACAGTATATTATGCTTTTCCTACTTCTCTACATAAAATCTCCTACTTCTCTGATAGAATTTCCTAAGTTATATCGGAAGCTATGTATTGAAGCTATTATCTTACTGATTCTATAAATATCATATGAGTTTACAGCTAAAAAACTTAGTTAAAATAATTAGGCTCTTTCACTCATATGGCAGCCCTTATGAGCATGTCTGCCACAATGATGCTCTTAAGACTAATTCTCTGTCCTCTGTATGGGATGGGGAAGGATGATGTTTTATGTTACAGAACTAGATGCTGAAAACAGTGAGTGTCTCACTACTATGGCTTTAAGAAAATTTGCATTTCTGGCACAGAAAATAATCGAGTAGCTTTTAGAATTATAGTAATACCTTTAGATATCTATTGACTTTCAACTGTTGTTACATAATCTTGAAAC
Organism: Enhydra lutris kenyoni; assembly: GCF_002288905.1. Classification (NCBI taxonomy): domain Eukaryota; kingdom Metazoa; phylum Chordata; class Mammalia; order Carnivora; family Mustelidae; genus Enhydra; species Enhydra lutris. Next base: position 12,691,690 of record NW_019154092.1, read on the forward strand.
TTATTAAGATCATTACAGATAGTGAAATTCCAGATGATCTCACAAGCCACATTTCTTCAGCTATGTCAACTAGATCATTTCCTTAAAACAGAATCCATAGTACTGTGGGTTTCTTTTTTTCTTCTTCTTTTTTGGGGGAAGGGTGTTTTTTGTGTTTTTGTTTTGTTCTTGTTTTTGTTTTGTTTTGTTTTGTTGCACTTAGCACATCTTGTTCATATGTCAGAAGACCCCACTGATACCTAAGACTGCTACATAAAAGGCTATATCTTTTTTGGTGCCGAATCACAGATAAAGCCACTACACAACATATCCACTAAATATGGTTCTTGGAATGGTTCTACAATTTAGGATATGTGAGGAACAGTATACTAGGCCAGTCTTATTCTCTAACAAATTATAAATTTTACTTCTTCGTAAACCTGTTTCATGCTCAGCTGGAGATAAGAAAATACATATTTATATTTTTATTAAATATTATTTAAAAGAAGGCAATACTTGTAAAGCATTTGTAAAGTATAAAGAAAATTAAGACACTGAGCACCTAACTTCAGTTTTAAAGGAAAATGGTAACAGTATGCTGAATGTGTATCATCCCCTTCATGTTCTTTTTGTTTCTCTTGAATTATGTCCTTTTATTTTCCTTCTACATTTTAACTTCTTGAAATTAGATGTTCTGGTTTTATTCAGTGAATGTTGTATAAGTTTACCCACATATTTGCCACTTTCTTGTCCCTTAGTATTCTTGAATCTCAGACTTCCATCTGTTGTCATTTTCCTTCTGCCTAAATTTTATCTTATGGAATTCCCTTTAGAAAGGAGCCATAGCACTACACACTCATTATTTTTAATATGTATGAAAAAGTTATTCTGTTTTGTTCTCGAAAGATATTTTTACTAATATACAATTATAAGTTTCTAGTATTTTCTTACAGCCTCTTAATGTATTATTTCACTAACTTCTGGCTTCCAATGCCAGTTCTGAGCAATTGCTTATAATACTATAGTCAATGCTTAAACAACAAACTACCTTTTCTTTTAACTTTTAAAATCATATCTTTATCTGTAGTTTCACCCTAATATGTGTAATTACTTTTTATTTATTCACTTACTTATGTATCTATCAATCATACTTGGAATTTTGGTACTCTCTAACAAGTACTGTAAGAGTCAGAAACAGGTCCAGGCTATGTGTCATGCAGCTTTATATGGGGGTGAGAGAAAATGAAACAAACACCAGAAACAAGGCAGGTTTGGAGTAAAGCATTGTGCATTACATTTTGGATATTTTGAATATGAAGTGTCTTTAAGAAATTTAAGGAAAGACATAAAGTAGACAATTTGACTATCTATGTCAGTATCTCAAAGAAGTTTGGACTGAAGATATAAGTTTAAACATCACATAAGTGAAGGAAGAAAATAAAATCACAGATTCATTGGAATTTCCTAAGATTAGAATGTAGAATGAGAAGAGATGAGGTCTTAGGATAGAGTCTTGAGAAACTCCAGTATTTAACGACCAAGGAATACTGGTTTTTAAAACTATCACTACCTACTATCAGAAATAGTAGGTTCACAGATTGCAGTAGGATCTTTAAAAGAAAAGTTCCCCCAAAAAAGAGAATGGTCACCTATTTGAAATGCTGTTTGGAGGGAACTTAATTAAGATAGTACTGAAAAATGGCCACTTAAGTTACTGCCATACAGAAATGAAGAGATAGTGCTGAAGTCAGATTAAAATGGGTTGAGAAGTAATGGACAGGGAGAAAATGCAGGCAAGAAGTCATGTACAAGTCACTGTGAGTTAGAATGTGAAGTGGTAACAACCTGAAAATTCCAGTGGTAACATTATCAGAGAGGCTGATTTTGTGCTTAAACTATTTTCCACTGTGGATTGACATCCGCTCTGCTGATGCGGCATACCATTTAGGACTAAAGGAAGTTGCAGCCCTTATCTGACACATGAGGGGTTCTTAAAGGCAAAAAAAAAAAAAAAAAAAAAAAAAAAGTGGCAGGACCATGCAGTTACTCTGAAAGCTGCTTCTTGAAAGTGGCATGATCATTTCACATATATTTCATTGACTAAAGAAAAGTCATGTGACCAAACCTAATGTGAATGGCACAGCACATAGGGAGGGAATATTTTAATTAAATATATAATCTAACATTTGTATAGAGAGCTTTTTTCATTATTTTCACTGTACATGATAAGAATTAGAAATGAGAGAGTGGCCAGATTAGTTGATTTTTTTTAAGGGAGATAATTGGTGATTTTTAATTAGGATGGGAAAGACAACTATAAAAGAATTATTGAATATATTGGGGAGAAGGTTGGTTGATATTTTGAAGTTTCTAAGAAATAGAATCCAAATCATGAGAGGTGGACCTAGCACTACATAGGAAGAACTTCTCTCTCATTAATGAAATAAAAGTTTAAAAAAAAGATAAGAGCTTATCTAAATAGATTTATACTAAATGGAATTCCAATATCTACGAAGGCTTCTTTTTTTTTTTTTTTTTTAAAGATTTTATTTATTTATTTGATAAACAGAGACCACAAGTAGTCAGAGAGGCAGGCAGAGAGAGGAGGAAGCAGGCTCCCCGCCCAGCAGAGAGCCCGATGCGGGGCTCGATCCCAGGACTCTGGGATCGTGACCCGAGCTGAAGGCAGAGGCTTTAACCCACTGAGCCACCCAGGCGCCCCATACGAAGGCTTCTTTTTGTGAAGTAGAACACAGGAAATCCACTAAGATGAAAAAAAATAAGACATTTTTCAAAGGTCAAGGAAAGAAGTTTTGAAACATTCCATGTGGTGAAGAGAGGGTGGAACAAAAAATACAGTCAAGTTGCTAAATAGTCCTGAGGGTCAATTTTATTTTGCTGATTATAAAGATACAGCATCACCATCTGCCCTCTTGTGAATTCTCCAGCTGTATTTGCTCAGATGCAGGCAAAATAAAACAGTTGAGTTGGATTAATCCATCATTTCAGTTTTGCCCAGTGGAAATGAAGAAATAAGAAGGACAAAGATAATAAGTTGTAGGCAAAAGTGTAACTGAAGTTCTGAACCATGAAAATTAAGGAGAAAAAAGAATGAAATGAAGATGGGAAAGGTCTGTTTTACTGGAGTGAAGGTAGATCAAATTGGAGATCTTGATGAGGGAGAAGAGGAAGTCATTGCACACAGAAGGCTCCAAGGAGACGAAGGATAGGGAGTGAGTGCTTTTAGAGTTAGTTATGTGGGATTTGAAGAGCTTAAGGTGTGACAGGTTTGGGAATATGAATGTGGAAGTAGAAAAGGGTAGATTAGGTAGCTTGGAGAAGGTGGCTGAGAGGTTGGATGGGTTTTCTACTTGTGTGCTTAAGAAACCTTTTGTCATAGAAGGAGAGAGAGACTACATATTGGGGCCAACAGCTCTGATGAATAACCACTGATCTGATTATATGTAACTTCTGGAGACAAGAGCAGCAGATGGAGGCCTACCAAAATATGATCCTCAATGAATATCCTTTCTTTTTTTCTCCAAGAAGGTAGGAATAGTAGAGGTAGATAAAAATGGGGAACAAATAAATCTAATCATCAGAAAAATTATTTGATGAAAACCAACACTCATTTCTGATAAAAATTTTCAACAAACTAGGAATGTAGAGAATCTCTTCAACTTGGTAAGCAACATCTGTCAACATCTTACTATTAACAACAGACTTAATGGTTAGAAATAAGATTTACCCCTAAGATCAGGAACAGACCAAGGATGTCCCGTCTTGCCACTTTCGTTCAACATGGAACTGGAAGTCCTAGCTAATGCAGTAAAACCAAAAAAGAAAGAAAAGATAGAGGCAATAGAGTGATATGTTCATAGATGTCATGATTGTCTATGTAGAAAATCACAAAAGAATTAACAAAAATAGTATGGGAACTAATAAGTAATTATAGCAAATTTACAGGATATAAAAACACAATAGCATTTACATCAGCACCAAAAAAAACAAACCACCTAAAATTCTTCAATATAAATCTGTAATAATATATACAGGATCTATATGAAGAAAACTATAAATCTGATGAAAGAAATCAAAGGTCTAACTAAATATAGGGATAGTCCATGTCCATACCTAGGAAAAGTCTATATCATTAAGATGCCAGTTCTTCCTAATTTGATCAATAGATATAGCACAATCTCAATAAAAATCCCAGCAACTTTTTTAGTGAGTACCACATACTGATTCTAATGTTTATATGGAATGGCAAAAGACTCAGAATAGCCAATACAATGCTATAAAAGAATAACAAAGTCAGAGGACTGACTACTGATACTATTTGACTTTAAGACCTAATACAAATTTACAGTAATTAAGATGGGATGATGTTAGCGAAAGAATAGAAAAAAAAATAGTTCAATGGAACAAAATAGAAACATACATTTATAATCAACTGATCATTGACAAAGGAGCAAAGGCAATTCAGTGGAGAAAGGATAGACTTTTCAACAAATGGTGCTTAGAACATTGGACATCCTTTTTTCTTTTTTTTTTTTTAAGATTTTATTTATTTGACTGAGAGAGATCAGAAGCAGGTAGAAAGGCAAGCAGAGAGAGAGGGGAAAGCAGGCTCCCCGCTGAGCGGAGAGCCCTGATGCAGGTGATCCCAGGACTCTGAGACAGTGACCTGAGCCAAAGGCAGAGGCTTAAGCACTGAGCCACTCAGGAGCCCTGAACATTGGATTGGACATTCTTATATAAAAATAATTTTTGCAGCCACTACAATTCTCACAAAAATTAAATCAAATGGATCATAGACCAAAATGTAAATCACAAAACTATAAAACCTCTACAAAATAACATAGAAGAAAAAATTTAGCTGACCTTGGGTTTGATGATGAATTTTTAGATATAATACCAAGAGCATCATCCATGAAAGAAAATACTAAGTTAGGCCTTATTAAAATTAAAAACTTCTGCTCTGTGGAAGACACTGTCAAGACAAAAAAGCCGCAGACTGGGAGAAAATACATGCAAAAGACAAATCTGCTAAAGGACTCAACCAAAATATAAAAACTCTTAAAACTCAACAGTAAAAAAACAAACAAATTTTTAAAATGAGCAAAAGACTTGAACAGATACTTCATGAAAGAAGATGTACAGATGGCAATTATAATATGAAAAGATGCTCCACATCAGCTATCATTAGGGAAATGCAAATTAAAACAACAATGAGATTCCATTACAAACCTATTAGAATGGCCCAAACCCAAAACACTGACAACACCAAATGCTGGCAAGGATGTAGAGCAATAGGAAAAATCCTACATTGCTGATGGGAATGCAAAGTGGTATGGCCACATTGGAAGACAGCTGGGCAATTTCTTACCAAACTGAACACATTCTTATCATATGATCCAGCAACATACTTTTTGATTTATCCAAATGAGTAGAAGACTTACATTTATCCAAAAACCTGCCCACCGGTATCTATAGCACCTTTATTCATAATTGTCAAAACCTGGAAGCAACCAAGATAGTCCTTAGTAGGTGAATGGATAAACTGTGGTACATCTAGACAATAGGATAATATTTAGCACTAAAAACAAGTGAGCTATGAAGCCATGACAAAACATGGACAAACCTTAAATGCCATATTACTATGTGAAAGAAGCCAATCTGAAAAGGCTGCATATCGTATAATTCCAACTATATGCCATTCTGGAAGAGGTAAATCTATGGGAACAGGAAAAGATTAATGTTTTCCAGGGATTCCTGGGGAGGAAGGGAAGGATGAATGCATAGAGCACAGAGAATATTTAAGACAGTGAAACTATTCTGTATGATACTCTAAAGGTGGATGTATAGGTTTACATGTTTGTCACAACCCATAGAACTGTACAACACAAAGAGTCTGTCCTAATGTAAACTGTGATTTTGGTTAATAATATGTCAGTATTGGTTCATCAGTTATAACAAATGGACCTTCCTGATGCAAGACATTAAAGTAGGGGAAACTGGGGTGAGGGGTGATAAGAGTATATGAGGGCTTTTTATATCCTCCGCTCATTTTTTTTCTGTAAACCTAAAACTGCTCTAAAAACAAAGTCTAATAATTCAAAGAAATTTAGTATTAACCTAATTCTTTAACCCAGCTCTGTGGAGGATTCAGATAGATGTTATCTGTTTAAGCATCCTGTGCTTATCTTGATAATCGGATCTCACAATGATAGATGCAAGGTAAATCCGCAGACTCCTTCATTGTTATACAAACTACAATATGTTTATTAATTCTTGGCAAAATGTGAATGTGGCTATATATGTATGTGTATGGCATGCACACATTTTTCCTAAGCATTCAAAATAGTATTTAAAAAGTTTGACTATGAACACGGATCAAAGTTAATAAGGAAGAAAATTAAAGAGAGTAACTCAGAATCAGTTGGTAAGAGGTGATAAATTTAAAGGCTGCAACATGTTTGTGTATTCTAAAATTTCTTCATGTTTCTTCTGTTTCATCTCTACTTCTTCAGTGCAAATGTTGACTCGTTCCCATAAATTTCCAACATCATCTTCCTTCCAAAAAGCATTCCTGCTCACATTTTCAGCAAGGTCTATCCACTGCCAGCAGTGTGGCATTCTACACTTGCTATAAAAACTGTATTACCAATTGTTTTAAAAACACACTAAATCATTATTTGAGTGTCCAATATCTGCCAATGTCCATAGTACAGAGAGTAAGGTCCAAATTAATGCTGATCCTCCTACATTTGGTCAGTAAGTGAACCAATCTGTTTTAATGAAAGGAGGAAAAATGTCCTTTTTACTTGTCACCTAGACCCCCAAAAATGGTTGCTGTGTTTCCAAGAGTATTTATTTTTAAAGTTCATTTGGTAAGTCAGTTCAATAAAAACATAGCAGTGAGACACTGAGACCTGGATCATGTGAAAGTACTAATCAAAGAATGAAACTCTGTTTGCCCCTTTTAAGTATCTGTTAATCTGTTCCCTCTTTCTCTTGAGAATCTTGGAAATTGGGTGAGCCTGTCTTTAAATACAGACATGTCATTCATTGGTAGCAACATAAATGCTACATGAAATAACATTTTGTCACACGTAACATTTATTTTAACATATTTCATTGTAGTATCTCCCACTTAATGTACATCTAGATAACCCCACTGTGTTTCACACTGAAGAATTCTTTAAATAATCAAGGGTGCTATTTGAAATACAATATAAAAATAATTTATGCAAATGGGAGAAAGTTTTGTTTTGTTTTTTTTCAAGATTTATTTGAAAAAGAGCACACAAGAGCAGGGGGAAGGGCAGAGAAAGAGGGAGAGAATCTGAAGCAGATTCTCCACTGAGCATGGAACCCAACAAGGGGCGACTCGATTTTAGGACCCTAAGATCATGACCTGACCTGAAACCAAGAGTCAGACGCTCTACCCAGGTGCCCCCAAAGTATTTTAGAGTTTATCACATTCTTTATTAGGTATGTAGAATACGAGTGGTACCAGAGTATCTTGCATTTTATATAAAGGGAAGTTGTTACAAAATAAAATGAAATAAATAAGAATAAAATAAGAGTAAAAAAAAAGTTAAGAATAAAAAAACTTTGGTATTAGAATAAAATAAATCTTAGCTTCCCTTATAAATTAGACCATACTTCTCATTTATTGTTTTCCCTATTTATAGAACAAAAATGCCATCTTCATTTTATGGTGCATTTTCTGATCAGAGGAAGGACACACTGTATCAAAACTTAGATTATAATCCTAATAATTAAGGTAAAAGTTTTGGTGTTTATATGTTTTGTTCTGTAGGGGTTCTTTCCCTAAATGAACCAGTTAATTAATCATGTTTCTCGGAGTGGAAAATTGGCCTAATTAGACCAAGGTCAGAATGCAATTCACTGCTAAGGTTAATTAATTCTGGTCTCCTGGCTCAGATTAATAACTAATCTAGCCATCTAATGGTCAATTTATGAGATTGTATTTTACAATTATATGAGAGTAGGTAGACTGTTTTAATATGGGCTTTCACGTCTAAGAGAAAGGTATACATGATTTTGCTGTACCCATTGCAAGCTATAAATAATTGCTAAGATTATCGCAGGTTGCCTTGGAGTTAGAAATGTCCATGTGCACCATCTGCCTCCACCCCACTCCTAAAGCAGTGAGTTCCTTGGGGTGGGGACCTTGTCTGATTCACCATTAAAACCTCTGTGTGCCTAACACAGTGTCTGAACAAGATAGACCTTTGATAAATCTTATTAAATGAATAGGAAAAATGGGCCATTCTGGGAAGGAAGTCACAGTCACGTATGCAGTTTTATATGCTTCCCCAAATAAAATGATAAAATGATGGACAACTCTGCCTCCTTAGCTTGTAACTGTATGTTCTGCTTTATCTGTGATCCAGTACCCAATTCCCATCTCCATCCACCCCTTCATCAGTTTCCCTCACTTTCCTTTCAATCTCAAAAGCACCTTTTGACCCTTTATCTGCTGTCATGCTTTTTCATAGTCTTTACAGTTAGGTTTCTTGGAGGCATTGTCTTCACTTAATGTCTTACCTTTCTTATCTTCTGTGCCAACTACTCATTTCAGGGATCTCTGGCCCACAGTGAAAATTCTTTGGCCAAGGTCCTCTCTTTGCTGCCAGATCAAGATGTCTTCCTACCTGGACTCTTACGAAAAAGCTGATGCCCTCTGCTATGTTTTCTTTCTTTGCCTTTGGTTTCCAGGACATGGACACCACTCACTACTTTGATTTTCCTCCTGCTGGTGTAATTCCAGTCTCAGGATTTTCATTACCTAACTCTTAGGAGCCCAGGGCTTATTCTTGCCTTTGTCTGGTTACTCTCAAAAAACATTCCCTGGGATGGAGGAAGGGGTCCCCTATGGTTTTCTCTGGTTGTTAGACGCTGTTGATGCCTTTATCTATGTGCTCTCACTTAAAAATCTTCTCTGAGCTTCAAGGGGAAACCATTTCTATTAGAATTTCCCATTGATATTTTCAGTATAAAAATACCCAAAATGTATCATATAATTTCCCTGTTATTAAACCTGCTGTTCTTCCTGTGTCACATCTCTGTGAGTGGCAACATCATCTCTCCAGAGACCCAAATTAAGGTTTGGGTATAACCTCCCCGCTCAGTAGTCCTCAAACTATTGGATTTTATGGTCTTAATGTCTTTCTGGTGCATTTCCTTCTCTCCATTCTTCCCAGTGACTCTGTGTTGGTTCAGGGGCCTACCTGGTTTTCTTTCTTGCCCGAATTACTTCAATGGCCATCTAGCTGGTCCCTTCCTATCATTTCCCATATCAATCTAAATGCAAATCTGGTCAGATCATTTCCTTCCTCCACACCTGTTGATAGTTCTCTGCTGCCTTCAGTGTAAAAATGAAACCCCTAGGATTGACGCTCATGTTTCAGCCCTATTTACTCTGGAATCAGCATCAAAGAAGAGCAGAGATTATGTCTCATTAATTTTTATACCCTCAAAAATCTACCTTAGTGGCTTACACTTAATTAGTGCCCAAAATGTATTTGTTCAATACATAGCAAACAGATGAAAATACGAATAAGGGGCGCCTGGGTGGCTCAGTGGGTTGAGCCGCTGCCTTCGGCTCAGGTCATGATCTCAGGTTCCTGGGATCGAGTCCCGCATCGGGCTCTCTACTCAGCAGGGAGCCTGCTTCCCTCCCTCTCTCTGCCTGCCTCTCTGTCTACTTGTGATCTCTCTCTGTCAAATAAATAAATAAAATCTTTAAAAAAAAAAAAAAAAAGAAAATACAAATAAGTGTTATCATTATGCTTTAACACATGGGAGAGAAAGTACCTTATGAAATATCATAAGTGTAATTTATTTGCCACTTTATCACCCATAGATTTCTTATAACCTGGCTTCCCTCATGATAAATATAAATATTCATGTTAATGCTGATTATTGGCAAAAAAAAAAACCTTCCTGAAAAACATTTCGAATGATTAGAAATTGTTTGTTATATTAATTTCAGCGATACTGCATTTTTTATACTCATGAAAAAGTAATGATTCATGGATGATAATATTGACACCCTATTAACGTAAATATTTGTATCATTAATGATATTATTAAGATCATGTGACACATCCATTAGGCTACTTAATTTTCATAAAGGTCTTATGATGAGGTGTGATTGTTCCTATTGTAAGGCACTGTGTCCCATTCCCTTCTCTTACTTTTCCAGATTAATAGCAGAATCAGTCAGTTTGGGAGTTTTGGACAGAGCTGATGTATTTTAAGGACTCAACTCTGGCCGCATCCTATGATCCAGCAAGACCATCTCAAAGTCATCCTGTTTGATGACATGAGCTCATTGTCCTTTGCCCTTCCGTCAGTACCATTCATTAGGCACAAGCTGCCTGCCTTCCTGTCGCAGAATTAAGTGATGTACAGTTGGAGGTTTGCAGATTCTAATATTCCAGGGAAAAATGTCTTCCTGTTGGGAATAGCTGCTCTTACAAAAAGAAACCCAGGAAAGAGGCAGTATATATAAAATGCAATAAATGAGCATGATTTTAAAAATGTATACAAAACATGTATATGTTTATATTTTTGAAGAAACTTAGAACTGCTGAAACCAGAAAACATGCTTGTACTCTTTTTCTTAACTGGGTGAGTGAGCTGTGAATGATCAAAATAAGAGAAAGGATAGGAAGGAAAGCTGAAATAGAATGCAGAAAAGCCTCATCAATACAGTAAGTTATGTTACCATCACAAAAATAGCATCCCTACACTCACCTGTAGTAATACAGTCATTTTACATGGTGATTCATTGCTTTATCTTGTCTGGAGAGATTAAAGGAAGATCTTGAGCATTGTTTTTCTGCAGAAGCATATTGAGTGATTGCTGATATTTCTGGGTAAAATGAAGAGAAAAATGATTTATCACCAAATCTTTCAAGCAGGATTTATGCCAACTGATACCAGTTCTGTTGGGGGCTGTCTAGGATATTCGCCAGGGAAGCACTTGAAAGGACAGAAATCTTACTAGGCTCTAATGAGATATCAACTCGCATTACCCTTTGCCATTTGCAATGAATAAGTTTACACTAAAGCCCTGCCCCCAAAAACTCTCATTAAGCAATCTCTTTCGATAACTCTAATAATTATGAAAAGAGTTAATGCATACTTAGGACAAAGTCTGTAACACTGTAATGTTGGTCCATCTTTTTTCTTCTGTGCTTAGGAATTGTGAAGAAAAGATGTTTATCATTGTCTATAAGCTGCTCATGAATAATGCCATTAGTAACTCACCACCACCACCACCACCACCATGACCCCCCTGCCCCCCACCATAAAGCCACCTGCCGTCTGCAGGCCCATTGTCATCACAAATTTAGAAAATGTGTGAGATTCAATGTTATCTTGATTCACTAAGCAAAGTGGCTACACTGGACAGTGTGGGCCCTTTCTCACTCTTACCTCAGTGCTCCAGTGGAAAAAACTAGTGTCTACCTTTAACTTCCAAAATGTGTTATTATAAGAGGATTAAGCTACATTAGCCCTATCGAATTTTGTTGTTCCAACTTTCTTCTGCCAATTCTTCTGCTTCTTTGTTAATTCTAATTAATTCTAGTTATTAATGCTGTGAATTCTGGCCTCCAGGTCAAGAAGCTGGATTTGTGGTCTTAGTTTGGCCAGTAATGGCCAAACTTAGATGGCCTGAGCAATGCCTACAAGTCAGTTTCCTTATTTGTAAATGAAAGAGTTGACTAGATCAGAGTTTTTCTTTGCATCTAAATACTTACCCAATACATTTTAATTACCGTACACTTGATAGGGAAATTAATTCAATGGTAACCCTAACTGAAATGGTGCTAGTTCTCAGGGAATTAATAGGCCTATGAGCTATATAAACAGATAATGACTTGACATGTAAAAAATGTGTGTAAGGAGTGGTAGAGGTCATAGGGCATGCCGTGGGAACACGTAGGAGGATTAACTTACCCAGTCCACATGGTTAGGAACAGTTTTCAAAGGAAGCGAATTTTAAGCCCAGGCAGAACTGCCAAAGAGAATTTAAGCTGAAGGAGGACATGCTCAAGTCCACTGAAAAATTACCCATGAAGACTCAGAATTTTAACAGGGTAAAGCTGAAAGCAAATGGCAATAAATAGAAGAGTAGGTGGAGGGCTAGGAAGTATAGCTATTGGATATTTTGTCCTTTCTGTTCCTGTCAATCTTCCCTCTCATCGCCTCAGTAATAGGCTGACTACATGGTAGTGGTCAAGAGCTTCTTTTCTATCTCCCCCAGCTACGAAACTGTGAGCTCTTTGAAGGCAAAGGTGATCTTATTGTTTGTATCTTCAACCTCTTAGACAGTGCAGTACATAGAGTTACTATGCAAAGTTGCCTTCCGAATGCAGCCTCCCTCTGTCTCTGCCTCCATCTTGGCTTCTCTTCTACCACCGCCCTTGTGCACACTGTGTTACCACAGCATCTTTCGGTTATCTTGACCCCAAACCTGTCCTCCTACCTTCCATTCTTTACTTTATAACAAAAATAAGTTCCTTTTTTTTTTTTTTAAGATAAATATATTATGTCTGGTGTAAACCCTTCAGAACAGAGATTTCCCACATGGATTTTCTCCCTTGTTTTCTGTATCTGGCTTCTTCACACTTTTTACATCATCGTGTTTTCCACAGCAAGTATAGGAATGCCTTCCTTCAAACTTCCCTACACAATGAAAAAATCACCATCTCACAAGTCAAAGTGCAGAAATAGAATGGTTTCTAGGCTCTACATACCAGGGCTCCAGCTTCACTTCTTTGTAAAGAGTCTGGCTCAGCCTTTCTCAGTGTAATTCTTCATCCCTAGTCTGGTAGCAAAATGGCTATAGGAACAGGTCCAAGTGTCCAGTTCCAACTTGACCATGTCCAGAAGAAAAAGCAGGACTTCTGTATCTCTTACGCCTTTCGTATGATTTTTCCAGGGAAAGTCCAGTGACTTACTCTCATGCTTTTAATTCCAAAATGAGAAAAATGGGAATTACTACCATGATTGATATGGTTTAATTGGGATGTACCTGCTGGTCTGGGGCTGAAGTCATCTTCTCCTGAGCCAGGAGAGGTGGATGTGTGACTGAGGTTAGGGTTCTGTTGGCAGCCAGACATGGACAATTATTGCTGGGTAACAGCTATCAGTGAAAATTTCCCTCAGTGCTTTCCTGAACTCCCCCACACCACTTCCTCTCCCAGGAATAAGGCACTCTCAAAAACCCAAGTATACTAGTGCTATCTGAAAGTTACTTCCCTACTTCCTGTTTGCCTTCCCTTGGCTAACTCCAGGCTATTTTTAGACATATTCTTCTCTCAAAAAATGATTTCAATTTAATATATGTCACCATCATAAATATATTTAAATATGAAGCATGCAATTTTTCTTAACTTTACTACATTAAAACACAGAAGTGTACATTTCAAATGTCTGATGGCTGAATCGCTATAAATTATTCAAGTGTAAGACTTAATAAAAAGAAGAGTACTTTGAAACAATCAAAGCAGATATGTTTGTCAAATATTCAGGATTAAAAAGGAAGTCTCTTGCACACGCACACCTGGCTACTGTTCTTTAAATGAAAATGTTGCTGGGGTGCCTGGATGGCTCAGTTTGTTAAGCATCTGACTCTTGATTTCAGCTCAGGCCATGATCTCAAGGTCATGAGATCTAGCCCTATGTCTAGCTCTGAACTTAACATCGATTCTGTTTGAGATTCTCTCTCCCTCTCCCCTCCGCCTGCTCTCCCTCTCTAATAAATAAAAAATCTTAAAAAATAACAACACAAAAAATAAAATGTTGTTTCCCTTTGTGACCCTCCTATTGTCTAGCAAGAACACTTTAGTTTGCCTGTTTTGGCCTCTTTTTATGGCTCCAGTTCATTCTTTCTAGCAACTCCCAGGTTACCCTGTGATAATTCACCACTGCTATGACCCTAATCCTCCTTCCATGGGCACCACGGCCAAAGGAGCCTCATGTCTCCTGGCTTCTGTTGCTGGTGAGTGGAGGAGCACCATCATACTCATTAGCTTACTTCAGTGCCTGCGTGGTGATTCTTAACCCTTTCCTCTCCCCTTTGAAGGAGGCAACAGATTTTGTCCCCCCATGTTCTTTTCCCTGTTTTTTTTCTCCATTAGAGAATAGTTACTATTGTTTATTTTTCTTCCCACTACAAGCAACAGATTCCCTGACTGTTATGGCTGCCATTTTGACTTCCACTGAGTGTATGTTTGGATAACTGGCTTGTTCTCACAGCTCTCATTCATATTCTTTCTCTCTCTCTCTATCTACCTCTCCCTCCCTCTCTCCTTTCTTCCCTTCCTCCTCTCTTTTACCATTGGTCTTTGGTGAGACAGGAGCCATCTTGATTACTTGGGATCTAAAGGTACTGGAAATCAAAATTTCTTCCCTCATTGCCACATTCCTCCTAAATTCCAAAAACACGTTATGTTACTGCATAATGAAAATAGACTAAAATGAGCCCCCAGCTCCACCTGTGGCTAAGACTCCAGAGTTAAATTAGTCAAGCAAGGCAACACTGGGCTTTGCATTGCTTCAGAAAGTATTTAAATGTGTGTAAAAGGAAAACAAACCATGATTCCATATGCTATTTTCTATTATTTCATGCAAATTTATGATATTTCAAGTGTATTGTGTCTCAAATTTGCTTTTGAGTTAGAGTGGAAACCTAATTACAATTTGTAATATTTTTACTGTAGGAATTAGAATCTATATTTCAAACACACAGTTTATAAAGTGAACTTCCAATCACAGCCTTCAACTAAGGTGGAGACAGCTTCTGCAGGAAATGGTAATGGCAGAGATGTAATCTCTTATTTCCTCTTTGATTGTTTCAAGAATAAGAGCAATTTCTATTTTAAAGTTTGTGTAATAAAATGTCTCTATGTAGCTAAGTATTTACTGAAAATTATGAAGAATATTTCACAGATACAGATCCCCATGGTCAATTAAAATTCTAAATATTTGAACTGAAGCGGATACCTGGAATCATCATTTGAACTGGAAAAGTAGCATGATCATTCCTGCAAAATATGTTCATGACTTCTGGTTAGAAACTTACAATTTGGGGCATCCATTCTGCTCTACACTTACCAGTGATTTAAAACAAATAATGAAAAAAGGAAAGCTTAAAAGACAGAGTTAGGATTCCAACCCAGATAAATACATCCCTGGGCAGAAAATGAAATACTAATCTGGGATCGGGTCCAAAAAACAGGCATTGGTGGGTGACAGTTTGCTCTTTTGGGGTTACAAAGATTGACACGTTCCGTGTAGAGGAAGGCATGGACCGAGGCTGTGTGTTTGGTATCTCTCAAAGCCAAGAAGCTGCTCCAGGGCTCTCCCAGAAACCATAACATTTATGGAGCCACATGAATAAGGAATCCATCTGCAGAAAGGCTTGGTGGCTACCCCTAATGGATAATTCCTTTGAAGTCTTTAGGATTCAGGTTAGATGTTTTACCAGGGTCTGGATTCTTGCCTCCTTTTCTTCTGTGATGACAGAAGGGCGGTCCTTCTTCCACTTCAGTGCCCACCCGCCCCCTGTGCTTTGATCCCATCTACCCCACCTTTGTAGGAGATCACATCAGAGAGCCTTTCTCTTCCATATCTTCAGCTCCTTGGTCTTTGCAGCCTCTTTGACATAAACATTTAAACATATTCAGTTGACCGTCATCCTAAAGAAATTATTTCTTATCTACATGTCTCCCTCTTTTGTTAATCAATGCCTTCTGTGGATCTTCTTGTAAATCAGCAAATAGGAATGCATTGTGATGAAATAATCAGGAAAGTTACTGAAAAGAATGAAGGTAGGAGTAACACTGGAGTTGGGATATTCCTATTTTGTGAAGTAGGTGGCTTATTCAATAGGTAAAAATAAAGAGGATGGAAAAGAGAATTTTGGGTGTGGTGGCATGGCATGAAGAACTAAAAATTACAATACTGATGCTTTGAACGGTGGTTCACAAAGGATAACCTTATCTGATAATAGAAAGACCTTTGACTGCTGATGTGGAGCCTATCCAGGCTCCAGGTGGCTGTTAAGGGCTGGTGGCCACAGTTTCTCTCCTCTGATCCTAGGAGTCCCTCAGATATGTGGGCATCACTGATCCTCAGACCTTAACAAGGGTGACACTGGGGAGCAGAAGCCATTTCCTCCTACCCTCAACTGGTGTGTATTCTTTATGCTGCTTACATAGTAAAATAAGGTGCAAAAACCCTGAAACTAGCCTAAGTCATAATTTTTATTTTATTTGCTTGTTTATTTATTGCCAATTTGAGCCTCAACTCTCCTTTCTTATTTAACCTACTTAGCAAAGCTGAAGAGTCATGTGAAAGCTGAGAATGCCTATTTTAGGCAATTGTGAAAGGAAGTCCATTGTAAAGGAAAAATAGTGAGAAATTACTTCTCAGATACCTATTGACCCACACCTTCTCTCTAAGTCCCCAGGTGTCTACAACTTGACAGGTCAAAAAATTAACTATTCTCTGCTCTCTAGCCCACTATCATTCCTCTAGCATGTTCCAGTTAAGGCATCACCTTCCTTCCAGGCATCCACACTAGGAACTTAGCCCATGGCTCTTAGTTCTGCTCCCCTACCCCCAGCCTCCTGAAATAGGTAGCTTCCTTCACATTCCCACAGCTACAGTTCTAGTTTTGTCTCTCAAAAAATTCCTTCTTATCGGCACTCAGCCTCCAGTCCCATCATCCCTATGGCTATCCTTCCCACTGTATGAGTTACCTGTTTACCAAGTGCAGTTTTATTCAGGTCAGTCTCTTGGTTTAGAATTCGCAGTTGGTTGTGGTTTCTCCTCCTTTAAGGCTGCTCTGTCCCGTAGTACTTTCAGGGATACAGAAACATTCTAGATTTGTGCTGTATAGTATGGTGGCTGTGAGTTACACGTGGTGATTGAGCGCTTGAAATGTGGCTGGCACAACTGGGGGATCGAATTGAATTTAACTTATGTAAACAGCCACACAGGGATAGTGACTATCATATTGGGCAGTGAAAGTCTAAAGGATGAAATCCAACACCACAGCTTTGGTGGTTTTCCTTTCCCCTCCCATTCACTCGGCACCTGTGATGCAGACTCACACAGCTGCTTATCTCCTCAGAACTGGAAAAGGACCTCATGTTCTGAATTATTCTTTGTATATGTTGGTTTGTGTATATTTTGTCTGATACATTCTTTCTCTTCTTAGCCTCCATTGAACAGCTATTAAATCCCATGAGACTATGCTCAGACAGCCTCA
The DNA here is from genome assembly GCF_002288905.1 of Enhydra lutris kenyoni. Lineage (NCBI taxonomy): Eukaryota > Metazoa > Chordata > Mammalia > Carnivora > Mustelidae > Enhydra > Enhydra lutris. The sequence goes on from NW_019154092.1 coordinate 12,708,995, forward strand.
GGCACAAATTGACTTCCTTTTCAGGGTTCCCATCCCAATTTATATGTTCTCTAATAAAACATTTAATATACAGCCTGGCAATTATTTGTTTCCTTGTCTATTATCCTAAGTCTCATTTTTCCCCTTAAGTGGTCAGTTAGAAAAGAAATTTCAAAATTTATGACCTATGATAGATAACTAATATATTGGGGGGGAAAGAGTAAATTTCAAGGGAATTATGAGAGAGAAGAATGAGAAATAGAATGGGAACAGGCTCACCATGGTTACCATCACTATATACTTCAATGCATATAAGTCTTTTGAAGGAATTTAAGGGAAAGAGTCGACTTTGACCTTCACAGAACATCTAACATTTTCCTTACAATTCTAAGCTGTATTCTTTTTCCTCTGACTTGGTCTGTATTTCAAATGTGTCCATTTAATCTCTTCAAACTAACTAAATGATAAATTTTCCATTGAGCACACCATGTATCTTTCAAGGTTAAGCAAGAGTAAAAAACTTTTCCTGGATTTTCCATTGTGAAATTGACTGGAGGGAGGGGAGTGATATTTTTGAAGTGATGCACTATGGTAGGGAAAAAAAAAAAAACAATTGTCAGTTGAAACTGCTAAATACAGCCAGCCTTATAAATGTTTTATAATCATTATAAAAAATCAAAGTGAATTAATGATATTTTTGAAATTTCCTGGGAAAATAACTTCCTGCTCATTGAAATATCTTGGCAACATTCCCATGTTTTGAGCTCACTGGAGGATGAAGAGAATAGCATCTTTCTTGTCCTGATTTTATGGAAGGCAAAGCAATCTGGTATGTTTTTGAGGATGATATTACCATTTTTTTTTAAAGTGATTATTTAAAAGAGTCTGCTCCAAATTATTCTGGTTTCATTGACACTATTATGTGCAGACAGTTGAAAGAATTATGGCTATTAAACGGAGTTGAATGTTATAGGAAATGAATACATAATGACTGGGTTTCTGTTACTTTCTATTTTTACTATGAAGTGTTTTATAGTCAACCAGATTTAAAACTATAAACCATGAGTTATTTGACAGTCAAATCTAGAAATGCTCATAATCCTAAGCCCCTTGTTTTTTGGGGAATGGTATCAGGAAAGAATTTGAGAGTGCCTAAATGTTAACCCAGCTACCTCCTCTGTTTATTCCTTTCTGACCTGCTGAGGCTGAGTGGGAAATTTTTCTATGCTCCAAAGCATTCTGTGTACATGTACATTTATCACTTAATTTACCAGGTTACATTGCAATTAAATGTGTATATTTCTGCATCCCCACTGGCCTGAACTCATTGAAGCTAAGTACCATGTACTATTAGTCGTCAATGGAGCCCAGCACATTACTTAAACTAGAGATGCTCTCAGCAAATATGATGAGAAGGAAGACAGGAAGGAGGGAATTATTTGGGGGGCAAAATTAATGATGAGTGTATTCTCATTCACTTTTAAGAAACCTAAAAGCTCCTGATTTTAGGAGACTAAAAGTTTTAAAGTAAGAACCCAAATAAAAACTCATGGCAAAACAAACGTATTTTAAAAGATTAATTGAAAACTACTTCTATGTTAAAGATCTGAAAAATAGCACTGACATCTACCCATTTCTGAAGTATTTCCTCATGACAAATTTGGGACCTTTGAAAATATTTAGTGGATATTTCAAGAATGTATTTTTGCAACTTCTAAGTATTTTATGCTTTAAAATAACATCTTTTTTTAAGAGTTAAATATTTTAATGAAGTGATTTAAGGACCACTTTGGAGAGAATATCTGCCAATGTCCATTATATTTGTACTAACAGAATGCAACATGACTTCAGTTATTGTTTCCCAGACAAGTAATAATTGTTTAGTGTATATCATTTATATTGGAATAATTGTTGCCATGTGAATGAGGGAACAGGTGTGGCTCTTTGCTAATTTTGTTGCTATGTTTTTGCTATGTTTTTCTGATGTATGAATGCCATATTCCAGGGTCTCCTAACTAGAGGGTCATAATTTAATTATGTTCTCATCTGCATCAGTAATCTACTGATTCCAGCCATGCCTACATCATCTTGAGCCACCTCAGATCCACTATTTTTATTAGAAAATTGTGGTCTGATTTGGTGAATTTAAGTTGGGGCTTTGGAATGTATACCCAAGAAGTCACCATTAACTGTTTCATTGTTAATTTTAGAGATTAAAATATGATTTTTGTAAAGTCTTTGCCTAAATTTTCATTTTGGCCATCCTGTATGCAGCCAGCTTCCGAGAACTTATCTTTAAGTCATGTGCAACCACTGAGCACTCAAAAACCTTGGTCACTGTCCCTTTGACCAGTAGCTACTTGCACTGCACTGCGCTCTGCTCTCTCTTTTATCTACTATCCCTGACACATTTCTTTTTTGTTGTACATCTCAAAGCCTCATCATCTTAACAACTAACTTCATTTTATAAAACCTATTCTGAAACATCTTAGCCTGCATAGCTCACCAAGCAAAAGAATGGGATGAAACTTTCTGGTCAGAAATGATAAAATCTGACTTTAAAACCATTGCTATCTTTGTTCTGCAAAACAGATCTGAACCATCATGAATTCTGTTAAACATTGGTAAAGCCATAGGGATTGAAAAAATTATAAGAATGAATGAATACTTGCCAGCATTGGTGTGATGTTGCATTTTCTACTTTTGTCATTATCAAGTACAAATTCGTACTTATTTTTTTTCTTTTAATCTTTTAGAAATATTTTCTAACTTTTTCCTGGCTTGCCATCATGTGTTGTTCTTATCATTATTGGTTTTAACAGGATTTTCTTTTTCTACTGGATATGGTCTTTCTAATCAAATTTTACTCACAAAGTCTAATAGAATTGAGCAGAGCAGATTCTCATTACAAAGTCATCATGATAATAATGAAATGACCCCAATTTTCCTAGGACCTTCATATTTCCTGCTTTTCTTACCTCTTTAACATTCTGAAATAAATCCTTTTGAAAGTGTAGCTAATGAAATGGTAGCACTTTTGTGGGAATCGCAGCCAATCACTTGCCTCACACATGGAAATTAAGGCAACAATTGCCCTCCCTTCAATATACAGATTCCCTCCCCACCCATCCAAAAGTTGATGTTCCAATGAGAGCTTTCTTAAGACAAAATGGTATAAAGACGCAATTACCATTAATTAATGTGAAAAAATTTCTAAGAATTCCCAGACCAAAAAGTAACTTCTTTTAGGCTTTTCTGATACTTTGGGGGCACATCTTGCTAATAGATACACAAAATCAAATCATGTTAAGCACAGATGATGGCAGACACAGTTCAAAGCTATGATGGCTTGATGCGGAGATGCTGGGTGTAGTTTCTGGGGATAGACCTTGGCAGGGGCTACCCTTGTTGCTTGAGGACATGCTACTTCTCTAACAGCTCACTGCAAGACAAACACTGAAAGCTGTTTTCATTTTTTTTGCAAAAATCCCTTTCAGATTTCTTTCAGTTGGCAAAAATAGGTAATAATGTAGGTCTTTCATAAAACTGAAGTGTCTGAATGTGAACTTTCAAAAATAGGAGATATCTGTATACTAAAGTTAGCCAATTATAAGTTACCTGTGATCTACTGGAGGCATTTGTCTTAAAATAATTACAATAATAGTGTCTAATATTACCATAATTATCTAATAGTGTTTTGAAAATTCTGACTAAAGCAATACCAAAAAGAGAGATCTGTAAATAGTAGAAATAGTAAAATAGTGATTCTTACTCTTTATAAGTCATATTCTTTTTTTTTTTTTTTTAAGAATTTATTTATTTATTTGACAGACAGAGATACAAGTAGGCAGAGAGGCAGGCAGAGAGAGAGGAGGAAACAGGCTTCCTGCTAAGCAGAGAGCCCAATGCGGGGCTGGATCCCAGGACTCTGGGATCATGATCTGAGCCGAAGGCAGTGGCTTTAACCCACTGAGCTACCCAGGTGCCCCTATAAGTCATATTCTTAAATATCTTTTAGATCAAGAAGAATCAATTGAAGAAAATTCATAAAATGTTGGTAACTTGGCAAGATAGGAGATTCTGTAATCAATTTTTCTGAACCTCTCGAAATGGAAATATCTCATTTATCTTGGCAAATTTTATGATATAGTTAGTAATCACTTAAATAAGAATTACATATAATCCATGTAAATGGAAGAATTATAAGAAACAATATATTTCTAAAAGAGAAATGGTACATTTATTGCAAGCCTAACAAAAACATCTTTTTTTTTAAACTTTAAATATTTTTAAAGTTTGCCAGAAATATTGAGGAGGAAATAAAACATAAAAATGAGTAAGGAGGTCACAAGTCAACATTGAAAGACATTTGTCCAACAGTAATTAACATCATGTGTTATTTTGAGAATGGACAGAGGGATTAGTTAGCCCAGAAATAGATGCTGACATATATAGAAATTTAATGTATTATTAGAATGATCATAAATCTGTGAAGAAGAGAAAAATTTTTCAATACTTAATATTGGAATACTTGGCTAACAAGAGAATGAAATGGGTATAAAACCTCATTTAATAGAATGCAGAAAAATAAATCCCTAAGAATAAAAAAGTTATTTTTTAAAAGAGCACTTGAAGAAAGTTTGATGTATAATTATCAAATGTGTGAATGGTAAAAAAAAAAAAAAAATCTTATGCTTTCAAAACATAAAATTAATAGAAAAATATTTAATATAAAATTTCTTCAGTTTCTGGGTATCAAAAATCTACATATAAAAAAGGCATAATAGAATTTTGCATATTTATTATGCAAAGTGATCATAACAATTGAGTGAGAAGACTAAAGTAACTCAATATGTAAACGGACCCAGGCATGGATTCACAAAACAGGATCAAATATGTAGGAAGTTATTCAGCCTTACAATTAACAAAAGAAATGCAATTAGGCTTAATTTCTTATCTATTTAAAAAAAAAAAAAGCCCACAATAAAAGTAAAGCCATTCATCATCACTAACTAGAGTACTGTGCAAATAGAATCTATATTATTATATTTAGTATACAAATAACTAATATACTTATTCTACAAAAGCCATAATAAAATGTATACCCATTGATGTCCTTAATCTTATTGTTTATACTCTGCCTATAAAAATCTTTCACAATACATCAGCCTTATAGCTTTATATTTCCAAATTCTGGAAATAGTAGGGAAAACCACTATAAACTACAGTACATTCATTTAAGAAACTACTATGCAGCCATTAAAGATGACAGTTAATAAAGGCTGGAGAGCACTCAGAAAATACTTGTAATCCTATTGTAACCAAATAGACACAAGATACAAAATTGCATATACCTACAGTGTAGAATATTGTTATTAAAAATAGAAGAAAATGCATCCATAATATTAACAGTTGTGTTTGGGTAATGAGACTATGAATTTATAACCTGGACAATTATAAATATATTGAAATTCAGGGCCTTTTGAAGAAGGAAATTATTTATCTAGATAATCAAGCTTTCACTATGCTGCTAAATTCCATGTAAATCTCTTAGGGAGATGTTTTTCAACCACAGTGAGACCATCACATCCTTTTTTTGATATCAAGGATGCCAACACTCTCAGGAGGAAGAACTACAATTGGGTGGGGGGAACCTTGCCTCCCCATCTTTTCCGTGGTCTTAAAGCTAACTCATTAAAATAGTCTTCTTGTAGTTTTCCAGAAATGACTTGATACCTAATGGCAAATCCAGAAATCAGAGATTCTCCATGTATACGTGCTGATTATTTTTAGGCAATGATTATATGGGAGAACATTTCCCCCCAGTTCAGACATGTCAGATGATATTAACATACTCAAACTCCTGAGCCACTCAGATGCCCCGAAGTAATTATCACAATTCACCAAATCTGATACCAGTTGTAAAATACACTGTGTGTACCACTGAGTCAGAAAAAAATATATATATGTTCATAAACTATGATGTGCCATTGACTGTAAGAAACAGCCTTGTCACGGGGCACCTGGGTGGCTCAGTGGGTTAAGCCTCTGCCTTCGGCTCAGGTCATGATCTCAGAGTCCTGGGATTGAGCCCCGCATCAGACTCTCTGCTCAGCGGGGAGCCTGCTTCCTCCTCTCTCTCTGCCTGCCTCTCTGCCTACTTGTGATCTCTGTCTGTCAAATAAATAAGATCTTAAAAAAAAAAAAGGAAAGAAACAGCCGTGTCTCATAGATGTTAATATTTTTAAATGCATACTAAAATTGATGAAAATAATGATGCCAACATGCTTGCAGTCACTTCTCCTTTATCCTAATCAGGAAAAAATGTCTGACAGCAAGAAGAGACAAGGCTGTTGACCTCCATGGTGGGTAGGAGGTCTGAGCAGGTGATCAGGTGCCTCTGTGCTGCTTCCATGAGCAGCTTGCACACGGGCTCAGTCTGGGTTTCCGTTCCCCACTTTCCTAGTCACAAATGCTCTGTTACCATTCACTGCCAATAAACAAGAAGGCAGGTATATGGTAGGACTCTCATTTAGACCACCACCCAGGTGTATGTGTGCCTGCAGCTCTGCTTGGAATGATGAGGACTTGAGCCAGAACATGCCTCTTACTGACCTTCTGCCATTGAGTTTCCTGTTCCTCCTCCCTGAGCTTGCTTTTTGCTTGAGCCGTAAGATGCTGTGGTATGTGTGCACCATTCCGGTACAAGTGAGAATGGCATTGTTATAAGGATGATATCAAATGTATCTTTTTTTTTAAGATGTATTTATTTGTGTGAGAGAGAGATTGGAGAGGGGGGCAGAGGGAGAGGGAGAGAATCCTCAAGTAGACTCTGAGCTGAGTGGGGAGCCTGACACAGGGCTCAATCCCAGGATCCTGAGATCATGACCTGAGCCAAAACCAAAAGTCAGATGCTTAACTAAATAAGCCACTCAGGCACCCCAATACTGAATGTATCTTAATTGATTTTAAGTATATCATTGAAAAGTTGAAGTGTGCAACAAACCATTTGATACACACCTATAAGGAGTTTGGGATTGAAGTCAAATACCATAAAAATCCTGTCCTTATTCATGTTAAAATTCTAGCAAAGTAGAGCATGTTAAAGATACAATTTTAAAAAAAACTTCCCAGGGACTCCTGGGTGGCTTAGTTAAGCAGCTGACTTCAGCTCAGCGAGGAGTCTGCTTCTTCCTCTCCCTTTGCCTCTCCCCCTGCTCATGCTCTCTCTCTCTCTCTCTCTCTCTCTCTCACTCAAATAAATAAAATCTTCAAATAAACAAACTGCATAATGGGAAACTTTACTACAATATGGTAACTTGACTCTAACCATTTGCTGATATTTCTGGCAACTCTTTCATCCTATTAAATTTGATGGACTTCATACTTGAATTTAGAGAGTTGTTATGCTATTATCAATGACAATCCTCATATATTTTTAGAGGATTGTAAAGGATGGTATTTGTCTGAGGTATTATTTAAATATGGATTATTCAAATATATTCTTGAATGATATCTACTAATTGTTTACCAGCCACATTACAGTACTGACAAGAAGAAAAATACACATTGTCATGGCATTTATGGGGGTAGAAGTTTCTGGCTTTCATTGCTAAAACACTGATTCGAAATGCCCTGGAGCCTGGTTTCTTTCCCAGATGTGAGTTATGTCTAAAATAGGTCATGACCCTCTCTTAGAAATATAAGAATTGATTTCAGCTACTTTCTCCTCAAAGCTTTTCAGATGCCCACATACTGCCACAACCTATGAGGCCTCAGGGAAATCAGAGCTAGCTCTCTGCTCTTCTCAGGCATTTTGTTCTCCCCAGTCAGTCTTCAGTATTTTAGAGGCTTCACCTGACACCTGAACGTAAATGATCTCCAAATCTTTGCATCCTCTCTTCTCTTAGAAATTCCAGTCCTATATATTCTGCTGGCAGCTGGAACCCTACATGTCTAAGGTAGAACCCATCATCCCCCCTCCATGCCTGTCCTTAGTCTCTTTTGTATCTCATATAACACATTGGGAACTTCCTTGTCGCCCTACCTACCCCCCCCACCCCATTCAATTCATCACAAGTCTTATCCATGTCCTCATGCTGTGCCCCTTCACCCTGCTGCCAGAATTATCTTCCTCAAATACAGTCTTGATCATCGCTGCCCTGACACTGCCGGAGATTCACATCTGAACTCCTAGAATTCTACCATGTGGGGTCCTCTGCATTTTGAGAGCAACCTATCTCTGCAAAATTTCTGCACTATATCCTCCCAAGAGCCTTATAATCCAATTTGCCAGCAAGTCCTCCTTCTCCACATCCTCTATATTTCCAGTCTCTCTGCCTCCTTCCATACTTGGAGAGTTCTTCCAGTCTGGAAAGCCTCACTCTGGAAGGGGTGCAACTTCTGTTTTACTTTTTGTTTCCCCCTAATTTTCCCCTAATATCCATTTACTTGGGACTCTCCTTGTGAAAAGCTTTAAGATGGCTCACAAAAAAATGCATGTATTTGCAATACTGTGAAATTACATAAAATAGAAGTCATGAGGGGTGCCTGAGTGGCTCAGTCGGTTAAGCATCTGACTCTTGGTTCCAGCTCAGGTCGTGATCCTCATGGGTGGGGAGATCATGCCCCAGGACAGGCTCTGAGCTCAGCAAGGAGTCTGCTTGAAGATTCTCTTCGTCTCCCACCACCCCTCCCCTGACTCGCTCTCACTCGCTCTCACTCTCTCTCACTCTCTCTCAAAAAAATAAATTTATAAAAAAAAAAAAAAGGGCGCCTGGGTGGCTCAGTGGGTTAAGCCACTGCCTTCGGCTCAGGTCATGATCTCAGGGTCCTGGGATCGAGTCCCGCATCGGGCTCTCTGCTCAGCATGGAGCCTGCTTCCCTTCCTCTCTCTCTGCCTGCCTCTCTGCCTATTTGTGATCTCTCTCTGTCAAATAAATAAAAATCTTAAAAAAAAAGATATCATCAGAAAAATGACATAAAAGTAGGCACCTAATGCAAAATCAGAAACCAGTTTAGTTTAAAATTTTTTTAAATGACAGTAGATCCCACATACTCGCCAGAGGCAGCTTCATCACTGGGACAGCCTTACTTGTGCCCTGTCTGGTTCTTTCTTATTCCTCTCTCACATTCAACACATTCTACCTCGTACATTGTAATATGTCTTTTTGTCCATGTAATCAATAAGCACATTGGAAGTAGAAGTTCTGTCACATTCATATATGTAGGAAATGTTGTGTTTTTATAAACGAATAACAAGTAGTTCTCAAATAAGATCCAGATGGCAAGTAGGATTGTTCTTTCTCTTATTCTCAAGTTGGGAACAAAGAACTTTCATTTTACTCCTTAAACACATCATCCATAGAAGCTTCCCCTGTAACAAGGTGAGTTTGGCTGTTTTCCCTATTTCTCTTTTTCTTCCCTTTCTTTTACAGACCATTTCTTCATGGCTCTTTTCCAGTTTGTACTAATTTACACATTACCACGACCCTTGATAGCTGTCTCCTTTACTGTAAGGTTCATAAGAATGGACTCCTGAGGGCACCCGGGTGGCTCAGTCAGTTAAGCGTCTGCCTTCGAATCAGGTCACAATCTCAGTGTCCTGGGATTGAGTCCCCAGGTCAGTCTCTTTGCTCAGTAAAGTCTGCTTCTCCCTCATTTTTCTGACTCTCCTCCCTGCTTGTGCTCTCTGTCTCAAATAAAAAAAATAAAAATCTTAAAAAAAGAATAGATTCCTGACTGTTCCTTCGCTGGACACTTGCTAGGTGACATCGAGTACTGCATCGTTGGATATCAAACGAAGCACTGAAGAGCACTGGCTGCACATCGCCATCACTACCCTTTTTTTTTTTTTTTTTTCAGTTTTTTTTTTTTTTAAATGAAGTACAGTTGGTGCACAATGTTAAATTAGTTTCAGGTGAACAACATAGTGATTTGAAAACTCCGTACATTATGCTATGCTCACAACAAGTGTAGCTCCCATCTAGAGCCCATACAGAGCTATCAAAATACCATTGACTCTATTTCCTATGCTGTGCCTTTTATCCCTGAAACTTACTTATTCCATAACTGGATATCTGTACCTGCTACTCCTCTTCACCCATTTTGCCCATCTCTCCATGACAATCATCAAATTGTATTCTGGATTTACAGCTTTGTTTCTGCTTTTATGTTTTGTTTTATAGGGTCCACATATAAGTGAGATCATATGGTATTTGTCTTTCTCTGTCTGACTTATTTCACTTAGCATAATACCCTCTAGGTCCATGCATATGGTCATAAATGACAAGATCTCATGCTTCCCATGGCTGAGTAATATTCCACTGTAAATGTATACACCATATCTTCTTTTTCCACTCAAATATTAGTTGGCACAGGTTGCTTCCATATCTTGGCTATTGCAAATAATAATAATGCTGTAGTAAACACAGGGTAGCATGTAGCCTTTTGATTAGTGTCTTCAGTTTCTTTGGGTAATTACTCAGTAGTGGAATTATTAGATCATATGGTATTTTTATTTTTAATTTATTGAGGAGCCTCCATCATCACCTCCTTTGCTGCACTAACAGTAAACCAAGAACCTGTCAAGGCTGATCTACCCTGCCTGTGTCATGGGGCATGAAGGACAACCCACCAGTGGATAATGGCAATAACAGAGATGCAGGCAGAGTATGGGTTTTCTGTGTTCTGATTTTCTTATTCCTAAGGTTCATCTTCTGTTTGCAAACTCGCTCGCTCATCTTTGAGTGTCACATCTGCTGTAGAGAATAGGGTTGTCCTTATAAAACCAGTTTTCTATGAAAAAAACAGTTCTATCTGATCTTCTGATGATTGAAAAATAAAGTCATCAGAGGTAGCACACAACTTTCCCTCTTTCATCATTTTTAGAATGATGCAAACGTAATGGGGGCAGCAAGCATAACATATTTGAAGCTTCTGCTTACTGCTGTCTATAGGTTTAAGAGTTGGTAAAGATGCATTTGGTCCCTCCAATGCCTTGTTTTTTTTCATGGGGTTGTTTTTCATGAGGTAAAAATGATTTTTATACCCTTATATTCTATGTCTCATGAATCTTGGATGGAAATTGCTTAATTTAAGAACTTTAAAATGCACAATAGACTATAATAGACTAAAACTTTGCTACATTTCTATACCATATTATTGTTCCTCTAAAAAGTTAATCATTAGTGATGGGGGCAATTTTTTTTTAATTTTTTTCTTCAAATGATCTTTGTGAGTTAAAGTAAAGTAACCCTATAAATTGTTACATAATAAAAGCCCTCCTAAAATCTCAAAACTGGCATATAAATGAATTTTATTAAATATAAAGGCAGAGTTACAATTTTTTTTTAAAGATTTTATTTATTTACTTGACAGACAGAGACCACAAGTAGGCAGAGAGGCAGGCAGAGAGAGAGAGGAGGAAGTAGGCTCCCTGTGGATCAGAGAGCCTGATGTGGGTCTTGAACCCAGGACCCTGACATCCCGACCTGAGCCGAAAGCAGAGGCTTTAACCCACTGAGCCACCCAGGTGCCCCAAGGCAGAGTTACAATTTAAAATGGCTAGAGGTGGAGTTTTTCATTGCTAGATGTTGACTCAGAGATAATATAAATCTAGATAATATCAAGTAAAATGCTAGGACATGTTTTTTATATATATTAAAAAAAAATATATATATATATGGCCTTTGGTATCAGTTCTAAACAACGTTAAGATTGTATTGGCCTTGAATTTACAATCCCAATTTAATAACATTTTTTATATGCAGCAAAGCTAATGGTTTAGTGATTGAAAATCACACACACACACACACACACATATATGTATCTTAATCCTTTCATTTTCTATATTTTTCACCAACATTAGGAGCTTTTCCCAAAACTTCAGCTTCAGTTTCCATCTTTGAAAAGTAGAGACCAAGCAAAACTCCTTAAAACAATAGTTGCTGAAAATTAACCTCCTCTATATCTGTATTATTCTGTTAAATTTCCAGACTTTCACATTCACTTTTGGTCCCGAGCCATTGAAAATTCTTTTTATTGATGGGGATGTTTTTGAGTTTGCCTGGACTTCAAAAATGCACTAAAAACAAAAAAGTCAAGGAGCTAGTATAGAAGAGAATATACAAGACTCTGGCTTTCAGCTTTGTTTCAAACAAATTTCCCTCCTCACATTCATTCATTCTTTACTTAACCAGTATTTATAAAACAGTAGCAGAAGACATCTTCAAATATCATCAAAACATCCATTTATAAAATTCTACAAATATAGTTATTGCTATAATCATGTCCTTTTTTTAATGAAAAACTGTATAGTTATTTAATTTTATTGTTGTCAAATTAATCTCTTCTTAGCTTCCAGGACTGAAATTGGTGTTAGTCCAGTGTTTGAGTCTTTTTTTTCCCCCCCCAAAGCTCTTGTTTCTGGGCAGTTTCACAGTCATAATATTGGCTCCACTTTAGTACAAGTACAAGCCCTCCCTAAGCCTTTATATTTGGATGGAACAGATTGAAGAGGTGAGTTATTAACGTATCTCGACTGATGTTTTCATTTTTGACCTAGTTCCGATAATGTATGCATGATTTGGAAAACATGGAAAAAACGAGATAAAAAATGAATCTACCCAGAGCTGGAAGGGCCCCAATACTGAAATCCAGGCCAAACCTGCACCCAGCTCAGGCTGTTCTATGCAGCGTGCCCCCAAGAAGCCATATTGTCAGAGCGGAGAGCATGGCAACCCCGGAGCCCTCAGCACTTCTCCCTGGAGTCCAACGATGCTGTTCCCTGGCTGGCTCATCAGCGCAGGCAGTAACCTACACAAATGCCACACAGAAATTCAAAGTGAACATCCCTGCGGGGAAATGTGAAAATCTCCTGTACCTTAGAGCTTTACATCAGCCTTTAAGGGCGAGCTGATTAAGATGTCTTTTCCTGGAATTGGATCATTAGTGCCTTTCTTCAGTGAGAAGTTGTTTCCTGTCTCTGCCTTTCTTCTCACATGCAGCTCATTAACAACTTCAGTCCACTCTTTGTCCAGAATATAGTCTGAATTCCTCCCAAGCCCATAGGACCCGTGATCTGGTGTCTGCCACACCTTTAACCCCGTATCAGTTTACAGCAGCTACATTGGCCTCATTTAGTTCTCTTTTCCTACTTTAGGGAACCCTGGCTTTTCCCTTCACCAGCCGCTTGCGTTCTCCAGATCTTCCCTTGGCTTCAAGGTTACTTCCTCTCAGGGGCACATAAAATGTTATAGGATCATAGAAATAGGGAAGATCAACAGCTTCTCTTTTTACAAAGTCTTTTCCGGCTGTGTCCTTCTAATAGAATGCGATGCTTTAAGGAGCAGTGTCAGAGAACAAACTTCAAATTTGTTGGGGTTACAGGGTAAATGTGTTCCCATGATAGCTTCTGCTTATAAGGATTAAATTTCTTAATGTTACTCTGTTACCGTGTCTAAGAACTGGCTGTTTAGGAGAGAAGAACACGTTGTAGTCATTATCAAATGGTATGTTTCTAAAATCCGCATTCCTTCTCTGAGTGGCACACTTGAGCGATCCGTGAGTGTTCAGGCTGAGGACCACTCTGCTTTCTCTCAGTCCACTGACTCATCAGGCACTTCAGAATGAAGAGAAATTCAAACCAAAGCTTGTGGGTGTTTTAATGTCCCCTTTCCCCCAGGACAGTAGGAGATGGATTATGACACAGAACGCCCCTCCCTCCCATGTAGGAAATGTGATACATGAGAGCTTTTTAACTGTCAGAAAAAGAAATAATGTCCCAAACCAAATATGTTGTTGAAGTTAATTTAGTTACCTAAAGTTGATTATTCCTCCCCCTCTGTCATTTCTTTATGATGAATTCCTGTTTTACTTTTTGTTTGGTGATGATTTAGAAATATCATCAATAAGTAAATTTTAAAAATACTGAGCATCTGTGTGCTGTGCCCTGAGCTAAGTTTGGGGATAGATACAAGCTTGAGGCATCCATGGAGCTTGCTTTCCATTGGAAGAAGTGAAAAGCAAATGGGTAATTCTATAGATTACTGTACCACTGTTGGCTAAGTGCTCTAGAGGAAATGTGGAACATCGTCATCTTAGCAGAGTGTAAGAGGTATCCTAACCTACTCTGCAGACCTCACAATGTGCTTCCCTAAGCAAGTATCATATAAGCTGAGTCCTGAAGAATGAAAAGACAAAAAGGGAGAAAAAAATAAACTTTGTGCTTGGAGCCTTTGAAGGATTTTAAGCACACATGTGACGTGATCACATTGCACTTATGGACGATTGCTATGGGGACTCTGTGGAGAATGGATTAGAAAGGAGGAAAATGAAAGCAGAGAGAATAGTTAGGAAGCTATTAAAGTTGCCTGGGAAGGAGATAGTGGTGATTTAGATAAGGTAAGGGTATTGGAGATGGAGAGAGCAGATATGTTTTTTAGTTATAATTAAATCTTATGGAAGTACTATATGGGGACTTGCAGAATCCTGATTAATAGTGTATCTTTGGTTTTCATCATTTAGCATTCAGGCTCTATTTAAAGTAAAATTTGTATAAAAACTTATTTGATACGAATTGTTAGGTTGAACATTTAGAAATACACTTTGCTTATTGGATCTCATGGAGGAATCATGGGATTCATGATTCAGTCATGAAAGGCACAGAAGTAAATGTAAAACTGAGGGAAAATATCATTTTCCATCTGTCATGGCATGTGTATTTTGATGTACTAAGTGTAAAAAAAAAGTTATTTAAAGAAAAATAATTTCAAATACACCTCCATGAGATAAAAAAAAAAAAACAGAACATTTGTAACTATTCATAAGAAGGTATATGATAAGTAGATTCTTTGTAGATATTTCCTCTTTCCAAATTAAGAGAATAAAAAGATTTTTATACACTATTAGTTTCTTATTTAATGTTTTTCACATAAGATTAATGTGCTTTGAAACACTTCAAGTGAAAATAGTTATTATCAAATAATTTTCTCTATTCCAAGGATAATTTAGCATTATTTCTAGAAAAGAAATTTAAAACTTTACTTGTATTTTATTTTATCATTTTTTTAAAAGATTTTATTTATTTATTTGACAGACAGAGATCACAAGTAGGCAGAAAGGCAGGCAGAGAGAGAGGAGGAAGCAGGCTCCCTGCTGACCAAAGAGCCCCGATGCAGGGCTTGATCCCAGAACCCTGGGATCATGACCTGAGCCGAAGGCAGAGGCTTTAACCCACTGAGCCACCCAGGCGCACCACTTTACTTATATTTTAAAGAGAAGAAAACTTCGGTCCTTAGAACTTCTGTGATAGCAAACTGACTGCTCTTTCTTCATAGCTCCACTTCTGGAGACAAAGTTTCACTGGAAATTCATAATCTATGAAGTAAGCAACAATATTTTTTTTAGTTATTTTTTTAAGTTTTTATTTAAATTCAGCTAACATACAGTATAATATTTACTTTTTACATATATTTCGATTTTTTAGAATAGTTTTAGACTGGCAAAAAGCACAGAAAGTTTCCGTATAGCCTCTGTTCCAAACACAGGTTAACCTTTTATTAACCTCTTGGATTAATGTGGTACATTTTTTCACAATTGGTAGCCTTTTTTGATACATTAATATTAATTAAAGTCCATAGTTTACATTAGAGTTCAGTCTTTGTGTTGTACGTTATGAGTTTTGACAAATGTGTAATGTCACATATCCACTGTTATAGAATCATACAGAATAGTTCCACTGCCCTAAATATCCCCTGCATTCCATGTACTCATCCCTTACTCTTTCCCCCTGAACTCTTGGCAACTACCAGTCATTTTACTGTCACTATTCATTCTGCCTCTTCCAGAATGTCATATAACTAAAATCATAGTGGCTTTTTAAGACTGGCTTCTTTCATTTAGAGATATATATGTAAAGTTCCTCCATGTCATTTTTGTAACTTCACCACTCATTTCTTTTCATTGCTGAGTAATACTCCACTGTATGGATGTACCACAGTTTGTTTATCCATTCACCTGCTGAAGGACACCTTGGTTGCTTCTAGTTTTAGCACTCACGATCTTCCATGAAGGTTTTTGTGTGGACATTACTCTTCAGCTAATTTGGGTGAATACCTAGGAGTACAGTTGCTGTGTTGTTTTGCGAGACTATGTTAAGCTTTGTAAAGAATTGCTAGACTTTGTTCCTTTGTAAGGAGTGGCCAGTCTGCGTTCTCTTCAGTAATGAATGAGAATTCTTGTTACTTCATAAGGTCTGTGTCTAGATGCATTTGTTTGTGCATGGATGACCAGTTGTCTCAGCACCATTTGTTCAAAAGTCTGTCCTTTCTCCATTGAATTATCGTGGTCTTTGTCAAAAATCAGTAGACTACCATTGTGCAGGTCTGTTTCTGGACTCTGTTCTGTTCTATTCAACTGTTTATCTCCTCTTTTAGGACTACCACACTGTTGTGATGCCTATAGTTTCATAGTAAATCTTCAAGTCAGTTAGTGTCATTTCTTCAATTTTGTTTCTCCTTCAAAATTGTGCTATCTGTGTATTTTGCATTTCTATATAAACTTCAGAATCAGCTTGTCACCATCCATAAAATAATTTCTTAGGATTTTGATTGGGATTCTGTCAAATCAATAGATGAGATTGGGGAAAACTTAACACCTTAATATTTTCAGTCTCTTATTTATTTAGCTCTTCTTTGATTTCTTGCATCAGAGTTTTATAGTTTCAATGCTTATATTTTAGATGATATATTATAGAAGTTAAAATTCCTCAACCTAAAAATGATAGAACTTTATTAAGACATACTTTTAAACTACTACTATTTTTTTAAGTAATACTCTCCAATAATCAAAACAAAGTCAAAAGAACTAGTTGAAGTGTCTGGGGAGGTCTAATGGTTAACAAGAATTAACAAAAACAGTTTCAGTAATTTTTATGCATAAAATACTCCTTAATTGATGATAAAAAGTCTAGTTGTGTAGCATTCATTATATGAAGATGTCTTTCAGAAATAATGCAATTTTTTATTTTTGGTAATAAGATTCCTGGATATTTATAATATTTGATCCCCTACAAATCGGAAAGGAACCCAAAACAGAAAGAAAAATTAATAGTTCATAATTTTTGAGAGTCTTTACAGTGAGGTAAACTTTAATATAACCAAATGTGAAATAGCAAATCATTGACAGCAATGTCATTTAAAAATATCTGCAAAGATATTATTTGTGCCAAAGAAATTCAGTGACTAAAAGGTCTACCAAGTGAATTTATTTGATTTAACTTAGCCTGTCAACAACTTTAAATGATGTTTTTGCACTGTTGCAAAAAGAACCTGAAGTAACCTATATAAATAAATCCAATTGGAAAATACTGCCTAACATAGGTTGGTTTTCGATAATTTTTTCAATTGAATGAAAGACTGTAGTTTGAATTAACAAGTAAATGAAGACAAAAGAAAGTAATGGCCATTTTAAAATGAAACTGATTAACATATGGAAATAAGAACTCAAAAATTCATACCATATTTTTCTGAAAAATTACCAGAATTATCTTTTTATTGATCAGAACAAGGAAGATCATTGATCAGAACAATGTCCTTTAGATGTGAAGCCTAGTTACATAATTTATTCTAGAACACAACTAAATTGTTGATTTAATTTAAAAGTAACTTTAGTTATTTCATAAGAAGGGTTAGTCTCTTTATTCAAATTTTGAGGAAAATAATTGTGCATTAGCCCAAATTTCAGAGTAACTATATAGAAAATGAATGGTGAGAATTATACTTTACTTCTCATCTAACTGAATTCATATATTCATATGAATATATATGTATGTATGGTGTATATATTTAAACACAATTTTCTATACATCATAAGTTATAAATCACATATATATTTATCCATATAACATGTATGTTTTGTATACAAACAACATTAACATACTAAAACTTGAAAAAGGGAATTTCTCTAAAAATAGTTCTAATTCTTAGTACTCAGCACCTAATATCTCCATATAAAACATAAAGTAAGACACTTTCAAGAGAGATAAAACTTTGAACATAAATACTTGTTTGGTACATATATGGGAGCATTTGCAGGAACATTCACTCATACCTTATATATATTCACTAAATATTGAAATAATATTATCCAAAAGGCTCTGTCCAGGGCCCTGGGAATAAAAAGATAAATAGGGAAAGGATGTCTAGGAGAATATACAATCTAGTGGGAAGACAGAAATGTACACAGATCATCAAAATAAACTGTGAAAATAAATTGAGTGATCTGATATGCATATGTTCACAGAACATCAAGGAACCAGGGAGTTGTCTGTAGGGAAAAATCTGTGAGTGACAGTATTGGAGTGGACTCTGAGCACACATGTTCAGGTCTCAAAATATCCCTGACTTTTGTAGGGTACTTAGAATTACACCATTAAAGCTGCATATACATGATAGCTTGCATTAAAGTGTGATGGGACCCTAGGAGGAGAGATCTCTGTGGCAAAATAGGTAGATGCCACTCCTAGCATTAAAAGGGAGCACTTAGGTGGCACTTAGATGGCTCAGTCATTGGGTGTCTGCCATTAGCTTGGGTTATGATCTGAGAGTCCTGGGATCAAGCCCCGCATTGGGCTCCCTGCTCAGCAGGAATCCTGCTTCTCCCTCTCCCACTCCCCCTGCTTGTTTCCTGCTCTCACTGTGTCTCTCTGTCAAACAAATAAGTAAAATCTTAGGGGAAAAAAAGCACAGGTGGTTTCCCTTTTATATTAAAAAAAAAAATGACAGAGGACTGTTGATACTTAGCAACATCACCATTGAACAAAATCATCATGTCTGTTGTTGAGGGTTAAGTATGATCCCAATTTATATGAATCCCAACTCATTGTTTGCATTGAGAGGTTTGTCTTCTCTAGGTAAAGTAAAATTATGGTCTGCCAGAGTCCAGTGGGAGAAATCTTGTCTTCTGAAAAAAAGTCTTATTTTCGTGTGCCATTAACCAGTAAAGACAGCTATCTTGTCTTCCCCTCCCGCCTCAAAATGATCCTCGTCTCCATATTAACAAATATAAATACTTATTCTGCCATTTGATAATGTTAGGATGGCTGTGAATTTTCTTCCCCCAGGGTTTTGCTTCCGGTGTTTAATGTTGCACTATAAACTATGCAGAAGCAAATTTATGTCTTGATCAATATGAGCAATTAAAAAGTCTTTGTAAAGTGGCTAAGCCTTTGAATTCATTTAATTATTTTAGATCCAATGGGAAAAAAGAAAATGTTACTTTTTCTCAAACTGTAGCCAGAATTATTTCAAACACTTGAAGGAATTTGTTCTTTTTGCTGTACAGATTTGCTTTGCGTAAACCAATTCTATTAGCCTAAAAATAGACTTCTCGTAGAATATTATTAACTCTTCTGTGTGGGCACTTATGCACATTCTGTACCGTCACTCCCTGCAACAAAATGAGAAATACCTCTATGTCTCTTTTCTACTGTGAAAGCTTTCTGGAAAAATAAAATTATGACTCCTCAGACCATATTTGATGTGATGAAAAGTAAAGTGTTTTCAGATACTAGTAGTAGACTAAGAGGCAGAATGAATTTTCACATATGACTAACACTTAACATTATTAAAGAAATGATTCTAGATGAAACACATGTAAAGATTATTTGACTGACTTCCAAGGAAACCTATATGGAATGTAGTTCTTCTTGGATTCTAGAAGAAAGGATGAAATCCATGAATCTTACATTTTTGAAGGAATGAGAACGTGGACTACCTAAGGTAGCCATGGAATTTTAAAATAATAGTTTACAAAACTAAAAAACAAGACAAAAAGCTCAGGAAAGTGAAATGACAGTACAAAAGGTATTAGAGACTTAGGTTGATAATATGGCTCTTACCTTGAAATAATTTTTTGTTTCTCTAAACTGCCTACTTTGGGTAAATATGTACATACATACACGTACACAAATTTATAAAATATATATAAATATATATCATATAAGAACATATAAAATGTAAGTACATACATAGTATGAATAATGGATAAGGGAATCTTCTCTTTGATATGTCTGTTCTCATACATCTATGAAACCTTGATATGGCCCTCTTGATTCTAAATATGTACTTCTTCAGTTAGCCTTTCACATTAAATCAATTAACAGTCATTCAACTTTCTGCTACAGTTAAAGTTGTCTATTAAAAAAAATTAGGGAAACTCATTTGCTTGGTAAACACTAAGTTATTTACAAAAGGAACTGATGGCTTTCAGCATGACGTGTATTCAATTTTCTTGCCTAATCAGCTAGCCAAGAATTTGATTTAGTGTATGTTTTGTCTCTAAAGAGGTTTTCTTGTTTGTGGGTTCTTGTTTTCTTTTAGTCTATCTTACAGTTTGTGTTTCTGTAACCATTAGCCGTTAGTATGTCTGTGAAGTAATAGAGATTTGTTTATAGCTGCTCTTTCTAAGGACCTCAACTATGATCATCTTGATTTGAAAAATCCCTTTCTCCAAATATTGTTCTCTTCCTCCTACTCTTTATGGCATGCATTCAGTGTTAACAACTCTTGACAGATAACAGCTTATTGACAGAAAATAGCTCAACACTCTTATTTTCTCAATGCCCTCCCTGTTGTGATCCAGTATTCATAAAGCCAGAATCATAACCCGAAGATCTTGTGCAGGCAGTGATTTGCTGGTAATGTTTCCTAACCAACTTTCTGAATACTATGTATGGTATTTGCCTGTATCTGTGGTGTGTTACTTTGTCCCTGGTCATCTTCAAGCCACACAGATCCCTGCTCTGGAAAGAGAAGAACACAATCTCTCCAACCACTACCAGCATGTCCCAGACCAACCCTAGAAAATAATTTCAAGCAGGAAGTTCTGCAAACCCCAACATCATCTCTTGAACTGGCTCCACTTAGAACCACATATTGCGATATACGTGTTGTTCTTGGTGTTTCTTCTAAAGGAGGAAAAGAACCCCAGTATTATTACTATCACTACTCTCATCACAGTAAGAACTCCCCTGATCTCTTTCCTTGGAGCAAACAGGACATTATCTATCCCAAACTGGCCACTGTAGATGTGTTTGTTTGTTAGAAGAACACATCAAGAAGGCCCATGTGAGAAGGAAGAGTGCCAAAATACCAGATACTTAAAAAGGAGGAAAAATTCCAAAGAGATTCTAACAAGGGACCAATAAACTAAATTAAAGGGTTTTTTTGTTTTTTTGTGGGGTTTTTTTGTTTGTTTTTGTTTTGTTTTTGTTTTTTTTGTCCAGATACAGTAGCAAAGATGCTGAGTGGGCCCTTGAAGTTCTATAAGAAGATGAGATAGAGGAGCTTTGGGTTTTGTTATGCATTAAAGTGTTTTTGACCAAGATGATAGTGCTGCTTCTTGTTTGTTGATATACATTCTTATATCCCAGATAGCCGTTACTGAATTTTCTCCTTTATACTGTGGTAGTATATTTTTCACCCAACTGTGAAATTAAAAAATTCTCCCTGTAGCAGTTGGATACAGTTTGTTAGTTTGTATCTTATCAAAAACTGCCTAAATGTACCTCTGGTGGCATTTCAATGATAATTAAAAGCAGAATTCCAATGTTTCAGGAGTGAAGAATACATTCAGTTACTCCTTAACTCATCTGGTGAAAAACTTGTCCATCACACAAAGTAACAGAAATCTTGTTCTTTCCATGGTCTTTAATTTTGTCCCACCATTTGTAAATAACCAAGGTGAGAGAATAGATTTGATAAATGGGGTCTGTATTTTTTTTTTTAAAGGCGAAGAATCTAAATCATCTTATTAAGTTAGGTCAAACAGTCAAGAAAAAGGCACTATTATCTGACTTGGGCGGTAAAAGAATATTATTTCATTTTTACTCAAGCCCATCAGTAGCCTCTGTACATCGGCAAAGGCTCTTGGTGCAAGAACCGCTGGGCACCCTGCAGAATATTCTCTATCTCCAGACTATTCTTCTTTCTAGACTTCATTGCACACCCTTGCAATTGCCTCCTAAAGCAGAGGTCAGAACATTTAACTTCCCAGTAACTATCTGCGTAAGACCAGTCCCTCCATTACTACTTTCTGGTTAAATGTGATTTCTCCTGTCTCTGAATATACCTAGACTCTGTTAATTAAAAAAAAAAAAAAAATCACTATGTAAAAAAATATATATGTGTGAGAGAGAGGAAGGGAGGGAACACAAATGATAAAGCAAAGGGGGAAAATGTATTAACCTTTATACAGGTGAATCTGGGTAAAATGTATGAGTATTCTTAGTACTATTTGTATTCTTGCAACTTTTTTGGATTTAAATTTTATTTCCAAGTAAAGAGTTAAAAAAACAAAAACAAACAAAAAAACAAAACAAAACAAAACAAAACCCTTGAGTACTTGATCCCAGTCCAGTGAATTCATTGATAATTCTCCTCTGGGTGCCATCTGCTCCATTCACACCATGTGACCCAGATGATGGTGATATTGTGTTTGGATTAAGCCTTGCAAGGTGTCCACCTCTGGATAGAGCAATGCAGAGGAAGAAGCCAGATATGTGGGGATTTGAGAAAGTGTGAGTCCTCTGAGGTAGGTTGACCAACTTTTCCATTTCCCTTGGGACAGAAAGGTTTCCCAGACAGAAGAATTTCAGGGCTAATCCCAGGTAAATTGGAATGAGTTGGTCATCTACCTTACTTTGGGGGTACTCTGAAGAGATACGTTTAGCTGATGCCAAGAACAAGTTTCAGGAATGCTGGGAATTGAGGCTTGAGCCAAACCTTGAATTCCAAATGAAGGCATTTCAGCTTCATTCCGTATATAATGGGAAACCAGACAAGGACACTGAATTCTGACAGAACAGAGTTGTATCACAGAAAATCTAAGTTGTGTTAAAAGAAAATTAATCATTGATAAACATGTGACTGTTCAGACAGGAAGACTATGTCAGAGATCTCTGTGGCTTTGTCGTTCAAAGATCCCCATTGTCTATTCAGTGAAGTCCCAATTCCTCCACTCAGAATGAAAGAGTTATTTATAGTAATTACTGTGTATCCAGGGCTGTATTATTGAGTCTCCCAGTAATTTGTAAAGTTTGTGTTATCATGTTTAGTTTGCATATATGGGAACTGAAGATCACAGAGATGAAGTGTTTTCCCCAGGGGCACTCAGCAGCATGTGGCAGAATTGGAAATCACATCAATATCTGCCTCCAGATTCTTGCTGTTCTGTCCTAGTTAATCAGCCACAGCCTCGCCATAGAAGGTCATGTCCTCCAGCCCCATAGTTCTCACCCCACCTGGATGGGTCCAGCCTCTCCTCTGGTGGGTGTGTTATCCTGAGGCTCCACCCATCTAAACCCTATCCATCCTTCATGATATTCCCTCCTTGCAAATTCCTTGATATTAATCCAGGTAGAATTTATTTATCTCAGCCTCTGAACACCTGGCATTGTATCATTCACGTAGCCCTTACTTCTGGACATTACGTGAAAAACAATGTAATGGTTTACAAAGTATAGATCCTGTTTTCAGACAAGACCTATGTTAAATTACATATCTACCCCTGTCGTAGGTAGTATATAATCTTGGTCTGTGACCCTGTGCTATTTGAGCTTCAGCTTCCTCCTGTATAAAATCAATATAATATTACATTATTTATAGGATTACCATAACAATTAACAATAAAAGTGTCTGCAAGATGACTTAATGTAACATCTGACCATTGTCACCAATTAAATTTTAAAGCTACTAAAGGCAAAATTCCCCTTGCATTTTTTTTGTTTGATTCCAAGCCCTATGTTTTAAATATATAAAGTACTCAATAGGCGTGCCTGGGTGGCTTAGTGGGTTGAGCCTCTGCCTTCGGCTCAGGTCATGATCCCAGGGTCCTGGGATCAAGCCCCACATCGGGCTCTCTGCTCAGCAGGGAGCCTGTTTCCTCCTTTCTCTCTGCCTGCCTCTCTGCCTACCTGTGATCTCTGTCTGTCAAATAAATAAATAAATAAAATCTTAAAAAAAAAAAGTACTCAATAAAGTGTTTATTTAATAAGTAAAATAAGGGTTTTATATAGGGTGCTAGCATTGGAATGGAAATGATTTTTCAGGAAGAATATTGGAAATAAAATTTAAATATGAAAATGTTACAAGAATATGAATAGTAAAAAGAATACTCACATACCTTTTATCCAAATTTACCTAGATAAATGTTAATAGATTTCACCCCCTTGCTTTATCATTTGTGTCCTTTCTCTCTCCTTGTCACACATAATATTTTTTTACACAGTGAAGGTTTAAAAGAATTAACATAGTACAGATATGTTCAGAGGCAGGAGAAATCACTTCTAACTGGAAAGAAATGATGAAAGACCTGGACTTAAGAGATTTTATAAATGGTTTGATATGTATTTGATGGGGCAGCTAGGGAAAGAATGAAACACCTGAAGTCTTGATTCTAGGATTTATGTACTAAAAGGAACTGTTACTCTTGATTTTATTAAACATAAAATTATCAAGCTTTTAAAGCCAGATCAGAGAGGGTGAGGCTTCTAAACGTCAGAACTTGGCCTGCATGTCAGTCTGAGCCAAAGTGCCAGTCATAAGAGCAGTGTGACTTCAAATAAATTACCCTGGACCTCTGTTTCCTCATCTCTCCTAGAATGATGATACTTCCTATAATGAATGTAAAACATTTACCACAGTACCTGCTGTGCAGTCAACACCAAACAGTAAGAACAACAACAAAAGTTAGGACTACTTTAACATTAAAGGGAAATGGTCTAGGAATTGGCAGAGAACAGCCTAAGAAGTTTTAGCTCCGGAGCACTTGGCCTGGAGTGTTATAGTCAAAGCGGCTTTTACCTAACACTGAAGCATTTGCAGCTGCTAAAGAATCGTATCATTTAACACATGCACTCTCCTAGGCTTTTTTGTTGAAGGAAAATGTCATACTTGACTTTAACGTGGATTACACTTTTTTCTAAGAATATTTCTTCTAATTTGTCTGTGGTGAAGCAGCTGCCGTTGCTATGCCATCAGCTCTGTTGCTATGGGGAATGCCTTGGGTGTTTGCCAGATTAGGATTGGTTATTTCAGCTCCCTTATGTTCACAGTTGACATTTTTCTATGTTGAATCATGCTGTTTTATCTTAATTCGATGGGTAGGCTCAATAATGGTGATCAGCTCTGAAAGAACTGAAATTAGTTATAAAGGAATCAGACCATGTCTCTCCGTAGAAAACTTAGATTAACAATTCAAGTGGTACGTATAGGACACATGCACTTACACACATACATGCGAGACTCAATGGTGAAATATTGAGAAGCTTGCCTGTGTTTAAGACAGGTGACTCTCAAGTCATGAAATTCTGAGAAATCAAAAGGGATTATACACTGGCACTTATGGAGTTACCATGAACAGAGAAATTACTTCCAATTGGAGGTGACCACATCTTATCAACATAATTGACAATTGTCAGGATTCACATTAACTGCCATCTGGGAGTCATTCTCCATAAGAGTAGTTCTCTGCTTATGCTTTCAGGATATTTGTCTTTGGTGAAGCTTCACTACCATCAGATCAACTTTCTAGTGAGCTGTCCTTGCCTCTGTAACAGGGTGATGTCGATTGACTATTTCACACAGTTGCCAAACTTCAAATTGCCAAAATTTGAAACTCTTTGAAAAGAAAAAAGAAAGTCATTACTACGATGATTGTCTCCCTTCTTGATCTTCTTTATGTCAAATGCAAGGAGAAGTAATCTTTGGAAAATAAGATCTAGGAGCTTCTGTACCCAAGTCGCTTAGTCACTAGTCTATTTAAACAGGACAAAACATGCATTTGTAATTTTTCCAAATGTACATTCACAAATGGACTTGTAAAAGGGATATAAGTTGGCTTAATACTGGAAATCAAGATTTTGCTATTTAGAAGCATATAATGAGCATATTTTGTAATATTTTATGGCACTCATCAACATTAGAAAACACTGGAAGCTGGGTTCATGAGCGAATTTGACATTTTCACAATAAAATTTATTTTAACAAATAACTTTGAATTATTTCCTGAAAGAGCTTATTCTCAACTGCTGAGTGGATTTATCTAAATTGATTGAGGTATCAATTGTTTATATCAATAATTTGGTTATTGATTATATTGATTATCTCAATAATTCCTCTCCTAAAAAATACTGTCTTTACTCTTAACTCTAGAGAACAAACTGATATTTACTAAGGGGAGGGGTGAGAGAATGGATGAAACGAGGGATGGGGATTAAGGAGGGCACTTGTGGTGAGCACCCGGTGGTATATGGAAGTGTTGAATCATTCTATAGTACACCTGAAACTAATATTATACTATCTGTTAACTATACTGGAATTTAAAACTTAAACTTAAAAATAATACTGCCCCTCTGTGAGTGGGGGCGCCTGGGTAGTTCAGTCATTAAGAGTCTGCCTTTGGCTCAGGTCATGACCCCAGGCCCCCATCGGGCTGGGCTCCCTGCTCAGTGGGGATCCTGCCTCTCCCTCTCCCCCTGTTTGTGTTCCTTCTCTCTCTGTGTCTCTCTCTGTCAAATGAATAAATAAAATCTTTAAAAAAAAAAAAAGAGGTGAGTGTGAGGTACAGTGGGTAGATTTTTTTCACATTTGACAGGTAAGGACTCTGAGACACCAAGAGTTTGACTGTGAGTAATAGAATGAGGATTTGCTCTATTCCTAAACTCATGTTCTGTTCACCTATGACAACTGAGGCCTGTAAGGAGTTAAGAGGCATGTTTACAAGGACTACCTATATGGGAAGGCCAAGGACTGGAACTTGAGGCAGTGTGCTGCCCATCCAAGTATTGCATAATTCATGCAGTGAAACAAACACTAAGGATGCATTTATTTTGACTAATGGCTTTTTAAAATAAAAATATGCCTGGGAGTTCAGCAAATTGAGCTTTAGTTAATTCTGTAGGGAAACATAAACCTTTCTTTTGAGAACTGAAATTAGGTCATTGAGAAAACTGAAATTTTTTAATGTATTTTCACAACAAACAGTACATGTTAATAACAGATGCAACAACAGTAGATACCTTGAATTTTCCATATATATTTTTTTGGGTTATCTTCCTTGAGTGTGACTCATATGCAGACATGTATTCCATAAGATTCAGTGAGTTTAACATAAGTGACTCCATTTTGGCCTGTTTTTTTTTTTTTTTTTTTTTTTTTTTTAAACAACTGAAAAAAAAAAAGTGCATTGTTTATGCATTCTTTATTTGTTCAGAATGCCTGTAAAGTGTCTTGTCATTCAGAGCTGTCTTAAAATATAGCATATTAATAGAAAACTTGAATTCTAGTAAGACCAACAGATCAGATGATCACCATTGAAAATATAGCTTGTTTTTTATGATACCCAAGAGAAAGGGTTGTGCCATGGGAGGGAACATACAAGAAAGCACCCAGATATGTCAGAAGGCAGAGAGAGAGGAAGTGTAAACAAGAAACTTTACTGTGATTTCTAAATGAAGTATTGAAAACAAGACAAAATGGAGTCACAAGATGGTACCAGGCCCCATGTCACCAAACCAAAACTTAATTGCAGTTTTGTCTCTACCAGAGGTGGAATCTTAAACCAGTTAATCAGGAATCACCTGTCGCTACTGGTGAGATAATCTGCTGATAAAGGGTAGAATAGGTTGTCCTCTTTTAATACTTAAATAAAAAAATTATCGCCCACAGTAGGGAAATGCAAATCCATACCATAGTGATGTATCACTTCAAACCCATTAAGTCGGCAGTTATTTTGTTGTTGTTGTTTAAGGAATATAACAAGTGTTGGTGAGGATGTGAGGAAATTGGAAACCTTTTCTATGTTGGTGGGAATTTAAATGGTGCAACCACTATGGAACGTCATATGGTTGTTCCTTAAAAGGTTAAACACACTTAGCATAATCTCCTCCAGTTCTTGTGAAATAAGTCAAGCAGAGAAAGAAAATTATCATTATGGTTTCACTTATTTGTGGAACATAAGGAATAGCACGGAGGACATTAGGAGAAGGAAGGGAAAAATGAAGGGGAGGAAATCAGAGGGGAGACGAACCATGAGAGACTATGGACTCCAAGAAACAAACCGAGGGTTTTAAAGGGGAGGGATATGGGGGGATGGGTAAGCCCAGTGATGGGTATTAAGGAGGGCACATATTACATGGAACACTGGGTGTAATATGCAAACAATGAATCATGGAACTACCTCAAAAATTAATGATGTACTATATGGTGACTAACATGATGTAATAAATAAATAAATAAAACAATTGTATATACAAAAAAAAGTTAAACAGAATTAACATATGATACAGCAATTCCACTGTAGGTATATACCCAAAAGAATTGAAAGCAGAAACTCAAAAAGATACTTGTATACAAACATTCATACCAGCAACTATCCACAACAGCCTGACGGTGGAAACAACCCATGTGTCCATGAACAGATGGATGATTGGAAAAAAAAAAAGTGGTTTATGCATATATAGGAATATTATTTAGCTTTTAAAGGAGCTGAAAGTTTGAAACATGGTATATAGCATGGATGACCCTTAAAAATACCATGCCAAGTGAAATAAACTAGACATAAGAGGGCAAATACTATATGTTTCCACTTATCAGGGTATCTAAACTAGTTAAATGCATTGAGACCATAGTGAAATAGTGGTTATTGGGGACTGAGGAGATGTGGGAATATGGAGTTAAAATTTATAGGTATAGAATTTCCATTTGAGATGATGAAAGTGTTGTGGAAATGGATAGTGGTGATAAACAACATTGCAAGTCTGCTAAATGCCCATGAATTATACACTTAAAAATCATTATAATGATACTTTTATGTTATATATACTTTACCACCATGAAAAGTATGATTCAAAAAGAAATTAAAATGGAAATCAGAAACAGTGGCTTCACGATGAGCTTCTTACATACTGTATTAGAAATACAAATTGTTGTATGTTTTGCTGTCTTTTGTGAATATTACGATTTTTGTTTCACCTTAAATTTACTACCAAGTTAATGTGTTTTAATTGAACATCTTATTGATTATTGTAGATGCACATACAGCGTTAGAAAATAATACAGAGAGATAACCACATATGTTTTACCCAGTTTCCTCTAACAGTTCAAAAAACTGTAGTATAATATCACAACCAGGATATTGACATTGATAAAATCCACCAATTTTAAGACTTCCACAATTTTACTTATATTCATTTGGAGTGTATATGTCTATATACTTAGTTCTATGCAATTTTATCACATGTATTTAGGTTCATGTATCGACCATTACAGTCAAGGTACGGAACAGTTCCATCATCACAAGGATCCATGGTTTGACCCTTCTGTAGGCACACCCACTTCCTCCAGAACCTTCTCTCTCTGCTTATCCATTCCCATACCCATCCCTAAACTCTGGCCAAGCATTAATCTGTTCTCTGTTTCAGTAATTTGACTTTCAAAAATGTTATATAAGTGAAATCATTTATAAATGATGTGCAGTTTTTTCAGGATTCGCTTTTACCACTCACACAATTCCCTAGAATTTCATCCAAGTTGTTGTTTGTATTAATGTGCATTCCTTTTTATTGCAGAATAGTTTTTCATTGTGTGACTGTTTATTCACCTCTTGAAGGACAAAAGGTCTTTTTCTAACTTTTGGCTACTTTGAGAAAGCTGCTATAAACATATTTTGAGTTTTTGTGTGACCATGTTTTTATATTTTTGTGGAATAAGTGTGTAATTGCTAAGTCATGTTATAATTGCATGTTAGTTTTATAAGAACCTGTCAAACTGTTTTCCAAGTCCTGATGTCATTTTACCTTCCCACCAGCCATGTGTGAGTGATTCATTTTCTTGGCATCCTCTTCAGCATGTGGTGTGGTCACTAGCACTTAATTTAGCCATTCATTTATTAAACAATATTATTATTTTAATTTGCACTTCTGTGACCAATGATTTGAGTATTTGCATATGCACTTACTGCCATCAGTATATGCTCATTGGTAAAATACCTATTGAAAGCTTTGCACCATTTTCTTTTTTTCTTTTTTTTTTTTTTAAAGATTTTATTTAGTTATTTTGACAGACAGAGATCTCAAGTAGGCAGAGAGGCAGGCAGAGAGAGAGAGAGGAAGGGAAGCAGGCTCCCTGCTGAGCAGAGAGCCCAATGCCGGGCTCGATCCCAGGACCCTGAGACCACGACCTGAGTCGAAGGCAGAGGCTTAACCCACTGAGCCACCCAGGCGCCCCTGCACCATTTTCTAATAGAATTGTTTTACTACTGTTAAATTTGAGTTATTTATTCATTCTAGGTACCAAGCCTTTGTTGGATATGTGATTTGCGAATATTTCCTCTTAGTAGCTTTCCATCCTATTCATATGGATGTTCACAGAGCAGTAATTTTTAACTTAGACCATATAAGTTTGTCGGTTGTTTTTTTTTTTCCTTTTATGGCTCATGCATTTAGTATCAAGTCTAAAAACTATTTAGTCCTAGATCCCAAATATTTTTTTCTTTTTTTTTTTTTCTGAAAGTTTTATGTTTTGACACTTATTTGAGTTCATGTTCCATTCTGAGTTTAATTTTGTTTCAAGTGTGAGGTTTAGGTCGTTTTATGTTTTGCTGATGTCATCCACTTGTTTCAACACTTGTTGAAAGCTATCCATTTACCATTGAATCACTTCTTCACTTTCATCAAAAAATGGCTCACCATATTCATGTGCATCTATTTTGGGGTCCTTCTGTTCTATAGAATTGTCTCTTTACTGAAACTATATACTAAGCTTTAAATGAGTAGATTGATTTCTCATTTTTATTCTTTGTCACAATTATTTTAGCTGTTATGGGGTCTAGTCTAGTCCCTTCTATATAAATTCTAGAAAAAGTTTCTTTATGTCTATAAAAGACACTGTCAAGATTTTGATAGGAATTGCACTAAGCCTATAGATCAATTTGGGGAGAATTGACATCTTTACTATATTGAGTCTTTCAATACATGAATGCAATCAGTGTCTTTCCACTTACTCTGATCTTTTTTGAAGTCTCAGTATTTTGTCATTTGCAGTATATAGATTCTGTATATGCTTTCTTAATTGTTTCATTTTCTTAGCTATAGTTTTACATGGTATTTTTCTTTATTTGCAGGTGCTCATTGTTAGTGTATAATTATGTAATTGGTCTTTGTATGTTGTTCTTGTATCCTGCAGAATTTCAGAGATCACTTATTAGTTCTAGGAGTATTTTTGTAAATTACTTACATAATCATCTCCATATAGAGACAATTTGATTTCATCTTTTCCAGTCTATATGCTACTTATCTCTTTTTTCTGGCTTCATATAGTAGCTAAAACTTCCAATACTATGTTGTTTTTTGTTTTTCTTTTTTTAAAGATTTTATTTATTTATTTGTCAGAGAGAGAGAGAGCGAGAGTGAGCACAGGCAGATAGAGTGGCAGGCAGAGGCAGAGGGAGAAGCAGGCTCCCTGCTGAGCAAGGAGCCCAATGTGGGACTCGATCCCAGGACCCTGGGATCATGACCTGAGCCGAAAGCAGCCGCTTAACCAAGTGAACCACCCAGGTGTCCCAACTTCCAATACTATGTTGAAGAGAGAGTGGTGAGGACAGACATCCTTGCCTTGTTCTGGTTTCGAGGAAAGCAGCCAATATTTAAGTATAACCCTGAAGCATGATATTAGCCATAGATTTTTTTTCCTGGATATTCTTTATCAAGTTGGGGTGATTGCCCTCTACTCCTAGCTTTCTAAGAGTTGTTTTCATAAATCTATATTGGATTTTGTAAAAAAAAAATTTTTTTCTCCCTAAAGTTGATAGAATCATGTGATATTTTCTTCTTTAGCTTTTCATACTTTGATTCACTGATTTGATTTGATTTTTTTTAAAGATTTTATTTGTAAGTAATCTCTGTCCCCAACATCGGGCTCAAACTCAGAACCCCAGGATCAAGAGTCACACATTCCAGTGACTGAGCCAGCCAGGTACCCCACACTGACTCTTCTTAGAATGTTGAACCAACTTTGCACAACTGGTTATGGCATATACTTTTGTTTATGTGTTGTTAGATTTAATTTACCAATATTGTGTTGAGTATTTTTGCATTTACATTCATGGGGGCTATTGGTCTTCAGCTTGTTATTTTGGGTTTTTGTCAGGTTTTGGTTTCCTAAAATGAGTTGAGAATTGCTCCCTTCTATTTTCTAGAAAAGGTTATGAATGACAATACTTCTTTAAATGTTGAGTAGAATTCTCCTGTAAAACTACCTGAATCTGAAGATTTTTTTCAGGACTTTTTAAATTGTCAGTTCATGTTCTTTGATAGTTATAGGGCTATATCAAATTATCCAAATAATTTGGATGAGTTTTGGTAGTTTGCAGTTTTTGAGGAATTGGTCCATTTTTCCTACATTGTCAAATTTTTGAGCATGAAGTCTTTTTTGTAATGTCCCCTTACTATCTTTTTAACAGGCAGCACAAAATCTATAATTATGTTCCTTATTTGGTTTCTGCAATTGTGATATGCGTCTTTTCTCTTCTTAAAGATTTTGTTCATCATCTCCTCGTTACTTTAGGTAGGAACGGAAATTACTGATTGGAGATATTTCCTCATTTATAATGCCATAAGTTTCTTTCTTACCATGGATTTAACTGCATCCCATGTATTTTGAGTTTTCATTTTCATTGCTCTTTGACCCATGGATTATTTAAAAGTCTATTTCTTAATATCCACATATTTGGAAATTTTCTTGTTAGCTTTCTGTTACTCATTTCCAGTTAGATTCCATATGGTTGGAGAACACATTATGTTTGATTTCAATACTTTTTGTCCTGTTGAGGTTTGTTTTGTGGCCAAAGAACTGATCTATCTTGGTAAAGGTTCAGTGGGTGTTTGGGGGAAAAAAATATGTATATTCTGCTGTTGTCGGGTATGATGTTCTGCTTATGTCACTTAGAGTCTGTTGATTGTCTTCTATGTCTTTGCTGACTTTCCATCTAGTTGTTCTATCAGTTTTTAAGAGAAAGGTGTTGGATTCTCTAATTGTGGATTTCTACTTCTCCTTGAGACTTGGTTAATTTCTGATTCATATATTTTGAGGCTCTATTTGTATACATCTTTAGGATTAGTATTGTTGTCTTCTCAACATACTGATCCTCATATCCTTATGTCTCTCCTTTTTCTCTAGTTACATTTCTTGTTTTGATGACTACTTAACCTGTTATCAATACAGTCACCCCGGTTTTCTAAAAATTATTGTTTGCATGATTTTTTTTTCTGTGAAGTTGAAATAATTTTCTTATAAACATTTTTGGGGTCATGCTTTATTTCATGCCACCGATCTCTATGTTTTAATTCATGTAATTAGGCCATTTATATTTAAGGTAATTATTGAAACGAAGATGGCAACTTCATTATTTTTTTTCTGTTTGTTTTCTCTAACCCTTTTTTTGTTCTGTTTCTCTTTTCTCACCTTTCTGTGGGTTACTTGAACAGTATGGGGGAGTCTGTGTTGATTTGTTTTTGATGCTTTTTATCACAGTATAATACACATAACGAAACATGCCATTTTAACTATTTTTAGTGTGTACAGTTCGGTGGCATTAAGTACATTCCCAGTGTTGTGCAGCTATCATCACTGTCATCTCCAGAACTTTTTTATCTTCCTAAACTGAAACTGAACAGTAATTCATCATTCCTAGCTCCCAGTAACCACTATTTTGCTTTCATTCTGTACTAGGAACTTCATTTAAGTGGAATCTTGCAATATTTGTCATTTTTTATTCTAGGAACTTCATTTATTCTAGGAACTTCATTTAACTTCATTGCAATATTTGTCATTTTTTTATCCGGCTTATTTCATGAGCATAATGTCATCCAGGTTCACCCATCTTATGGCATGTATCAAAATTCAAAGGTTGAATAATATTCCATTGTATAAATATTATGTTTTCTTTATTCATTAATCAGTCAGTGAGCATTTGAGTTGTCTCCCCCTTTTGGCTATTGTGAATAATGCTGCTATGAACATGGGTGTACAAATATCTCTTTGAGTTCCTACTTCCAAATACTTTGGTTATACACCAGAAATGGAATTGCTAGATCGTATGGTAATTTTATATTTAATTGTTGAGGAAGCACCATGCTATTTTCCATAGTAGCTCTGTCATTTTATATTATTTATTGTATTTTTTTCTAGATTTGTTGAGATAAAATTGATATGTAATATTGTATAAATTTGAAAAGTACAGCAAGTTGATTTGATGCTTATATATTGCAAAATGATTACCACTGTAGTGTTAGCTAACATCTCCATCACATCACATAATTACCATTCCTTTTTTTTTTTTTTTTTTTTTTTGGTGAGAACATTTAAAATCTACTCTTTCAGCAACTTTCAAACATACCATATAGTATTGTTAACTATAGTAATATTTTACATTCTATTCATCTTACAACTGTAAGTTTATATTCTTGTACCAACATTTCCCCATCCCTTTCATCCCCAGCCCTTGGTAATATGTAAGTTTTTTATAAGTTAGGCTTTTTTAGTAATATCAAATAGTATTTGTCTTTCTCTTTCTGACTTATTTTACTTAGCCCTTAAGTTCCATCCATGTTGTTACAAGTAGGGTTTTCTTACTTCTTGTAGCACATAATATTCTGTTGTGTTTGTATTTGTATGTTTGTGTATACACATACATACCATTTCATCATTCAGCCATTGATGAACACTTAGGTTATTTTCATATTTTTGTTTATTGTGAATAAATAGAATTGTTTGTGCATTGTGAATAGTGCTGCAATAAACCTAGGATATCTCAAAGATACCCTCCTGAGATCCTGTTTTCATTTCCTTTGGATATACAGCCAGCATTAGGATTACTGGATCACATAGACATTCCATGACTAACTTTTTGAGGAACCTCCATACTGTTTTCCATAGTGGCTGTGCCAATTTACATTCCCACCAATAGTGCACAAGGGCTCCCTTTTTTCCCAATTCTCAACAATACATGTTATCTCTTGTATTTTTGATGATTGCCATTCTAACAGGTGTGAGATGATATCTCATTGTGGTTTTGATTTGCATTTCCCTAATGCTTAGTGATGTTGAACATCTTTTCATGTACCTGTTGGCTATTTGTATGTCTTCTTTGGAAAAATGTCTATTTAGTGCCTCTGCCGCTTCCTAATTGGATTGTTTGTTTGTTTTTGTTGTTGAGCCCTACCAACAATGCACAATAATTCCAGTCCTTCCACCTCATCATGGACACATATTATTTTCTATTTTATTTGTTTTATAATGGGAAACCTAATGGATATGAAATTATATCTTATTGTGGCTTTGTTTTTGCATTTCCCTCATGATTAGTGATTCTGATCATCTTTTCATGTGTGTTTGGCCATTTGTATATATGCTTTGGAAGAATGTGTATTCGAATCCTTTGCCCATTTTTTCATTGGGTCATTTGATTTTGTTACTGTTCATTTCTAGGCATTCTTTCTTTTTTCTGGATATTAATCCCTTATCAGATATATGATTGGAAAGTATATTCTCTATAGTGATTTGGAGTATACCTGTTTGCATACTTTTCATAGTGGTTGCTCTAAGTATTACAATATATATATGTGACTTATCACAGTTGGCTGGTACCAACATTTTACCACTTAAAGTATGGAAACCTCACTTGTGTTTTAAGTCCTTTACCTTCCACAGTTTAATATATCATTTTCTTAATATCAGATTGCTGTTCTATTTCTTTTTCAGTCATCAGATTAACTTATGAAACTCATAAGTAAAAGAATTGTGTATATCTGGGTATCTGTTCTTTTCCTTATTCCTTCTTTCCTTATGTGCTACGATTTTTCTTTTTAATTTCCTTTCTGTTTGAAGATCTTTCTTGAGACAGCCTTTAAGGATAGGCTTGCTAGTGACAAATTCTTTTAATTTTTCTTTGTACAAGAATGCCTTCATTTCCTCTTCTTTCCTAAAAAGACAGTTTTTCTGAATACAGACAGAATTTGCAGTTGACATTTCTTTTCCTTCATCATTTGCAAAAAAATGCTTTGCCACTTCTTTCTGGACTCTGTGGTTTCAAATGAGAAATTTGCTGTTATTCTTCAAGTTGGTGTTTACTTCGAAATGTTTGTTTCTCTCTCGTTGCCTTCAAATATTTTCTTTCTCTTTGGTTTTCAGAAGTTCAGTTATAAGGTGGATAGGTGTGTATTTCTATGGCTTGTATCAGTTAGGAGATTTCTCAGTTCCTTTGATATGTGGTTGTGTCTGTTTTACCAAATCTGAGATGTATTCAGCAACTATTTTTCTCATCTCATTCAGAGACTCCAGTGATAAGAATGTTGTATTTTTTGTTATTGTCCTACAAGCATCTGAAGTTTCTGTTCATTTTAAAAATGCCCTATTTTCTCCCTGTTGTTCAGACTGGGTGGATTCAATGGATCTGTGCTCTGTCCTCTTCACTCTTCTTTTGAGTTCATCACCAAATTGGTTGTTTTTATTTCTATTATTATTATTATATTATTATCATTTCTGTTGTTGTATTTTTCAGTTCTACATTTTCCATTTGGTTCTTTTTATAACTTCCAGTTCTTTGCTGAAATTTTCTATTTTTTCTTATAGTCCAAAAGATTTTATAATTGATTGTTGAAACAGCTATATTGTGGCTGTTAAAAATCCTTGTCAGATATTGGAACCATCTCAATGTTAACATCAGTTGATTATCGTTCTCATTTAAGTTGAGATGTTTCTTGATTTTTTGGTATGGCTAGTGATCTTTTATTGTATCCTGGACATTTTGTCTGTTAAGTTAGGAGACCCAAGGTCCTGTTTAAATTTTTTCATTCTTGTAGGCAGTCACAGATTTAGAATGGCTACTTTTGTGGGCCATGATCCCAATGGCAGTTTATTTTTCATTGCCTGTCCACTGTTACTTTGGTTGGCTAGGTTTACCTAATGTCAGTAGGCTTTTTCACTGGGCCCTGCTGGCACTGCCTAAGGGACCTGAATGGATTTTGATAGGCAAGCCTTTACATGCCTCCCAGGGAGGGAGAAGTGGGAGATCTGCAGGGACAAAGAGACTTCCTGGGCTGGGCCACTTACTGCCAAGTGTTAGAGTTTTAATGAAGGGAACTTGAATAACAATATCTGAAAAAAGATATAAAAATGGAAAATAAGTGCTCCGGGGGGGAAAAAAAAGGCACAAGGTGCTGAAAACCAAATGAGTGTCCTTCACAGCATTTTCTAGGGATGGCCCTATGTAATTCCCATCCATGATGGATGTAAAAGAAATAACAAGAGGGTCCCTCCTGTGTTCTGTTCATTGATTTTCTGGAATAGACTGTCTCACCTAATTATCATGACAACTAGCATTAGTGCGCTGTATTGTAGCAGACATTATTGTGATGGCATTACCTATGGGGACTATGAGCACAGTTTAGTTCTACTGAAGTAACCTAAGAGGAAACCAAAGAAATTAAGTTACCACAAATGGCATTATTTGGGTTGTTCTGTACTGTACATGGTATACTTTCATGTAGGTTAGCTAACCTTCCCACGTGAAACATGTTTTCTTCACTGGGTCTTGTAAGGGCACCGTGAGAGGGGTTTCTCTGTGGCTCAATCAGTTAAGCATCTGCGTTAACTAACACTTCCACTTAGGTCATGATCCCAGGGTCCTGGGATTGAGCCCATTTAGGCTCCATCTCAGCTTGGAGTCTGCTTCTCCCTCTGCCTCTGCGCTTCCCCTAACTTGAGCTCTTTCTTTCTCTCTCTCTCAAATAAATAAATAAAACCTTAAAAAAAAAAAATAAAGGCACCATGAAGAATATAGGTGTGAATAGTAAAAGTAGTAGTTCACCTAATTACTAACCCTTTAGATTTTTGTCCAACACTTGTCATTCAGAATATTTTCTGAGTGTGAGTTCTTATGTATTTTCCTCTCAGAAGTTATGAATGGTGGATATATACATATTAGCAGATGCATCTTTAGCAGTTCAGCATTTAAATAAGTATATGAGCAAAGATGGTTATAAATGTGTAATGGTAAGTCTTATTTTGGGTTCTTAGGTCTTCCTATAGCTGGATTTTCATTAAGCAAAGTCTTCAGGAGACATGATATCATCTACATCTACTTGACATACTTATTAAGTGAGAGAGTCAGAATGAAGCATTTAATATCTTGGAAGACACTAAAGCATAGTTTGTTATCAGCTCAAAGCATTTTTAAGTATTTTTTAAAACCCTGGTTATTGCAGATAATGGTGTGTATTGAAAAATATTATAATTGAAGAATAGGCTTAGTATAGTACTTTAAACTGCACTGCTCTGTGCTTTCCATTATGAAATAGCTTCAGGGTGACTCTTTCCATTCAGACTAAAAGCAAATGCAGCCAGCCTTTGTGACCAAGAGCTCAATTTCATTACTTCATTATAATAATTATTGGCAAGAGGATGCAGATGTATATTGATTTAGAGACAAACTTACATTTTATTATTGTTATTTCTCTGCCACTGGATAAGTTGACACAGACTATGGTATGCATCATTTAAAGAAAGACTTGGGGCGCCTGGGTGGCTCAGTGGGTTAAGCCGCTGCCTTCAGCTCAGGTCATGATCCCAGGGTCCTGGGATCGAGTCCTGCATCGGGCTCTCTGCTCAGCAGGGAGCCTGCTTCCCTTCCTCTCTCTCTGCCTGCCTCTCTGCCTACTTGTGATCTCTGTCTGTCAAATAAATAAATAAAATCTTAAAAAAAAAAAAAGAAAGACTTGAAAAAGATCAATTTCAGAAAATTTAACCAGGGTTTGGGGATTTCAGAATATTCATTTAATTATAGTCTTAATTCTTAGCTATAGATAATGATTTTTAACTGTCACAGAGTAAAAGACAGTTTTTCAAATGTTATGGAATTTGCTTAAAGAAGTTTAAATTGAGGGGAAAATATTTCCCCTCATCTACATGACTCATAACATCTCAAGCCTAAGCTGTTGGGAGCCTGGACCTTCCTTCCTTTCTCCATCTTTCCATGGGTACCACAAAACCCCTGCCACCCCTATTAACGTAATGACTGGGCTTTGATCATATGTATAAACTGGTATATGTAATAATAAGCTCTTCTCTCTATAAGGCATTATAGTTTTGGATCATCCATATTTTAAGCCAGTGATTCTTAAATAGCCAATTTTTTACTAGTGATTAAATTTAAAATAACTCAAATTCATGTGACATTTTTCTCATTTAAAACTTCAGGACATTTTACCATCACAGTGCCGGCTCGTAAAACTCCATGAAGGTAGCAATTTTTTTGTTTGTTTACTGTGTTTTCCCTAGCAACCTAGAGTAATGTCTGGGACACAGTAGCCACCCAATATCTGTTGAAAGTATGAACACTGGTTTTTTTTAAGATTTTATTTATTTGACAAAGAGGGAGCACAAGCAAGGGGAGCAGCAGGCAGAGGGAGGGGAAGAGGGAGAAGCAGGCTCCCCGCCAAGCAAGAAGCCTGATGTAGGACTTGCTCCCAGGACCCCAGGATCATGACCTGAGCTGAAGGCAGACACCTAACCAACTGAGCCACCTACGCATCCCTGAACACATTTTTTAAGACACTGAAAAAAGTAGCCGTTATAGGTCGTCATTGTTGATGGGATGAA
The DNA here is from genome assembly GCF_002288905.1 of Enhydra lutris kenyoni. Lineage (NCBI taxonomy): Eukaryota > Metazoa > Chordata > Mammalia > Carnivora > Mustelidae > Enhydra > Enhydra lutris. The sequence continues at coordinate 12,748,690 of NW_019154092.1, forward strand.
GACCTCAGATTTAGTGTCAGGAAATCTAAATTACTGTCCTAGTTTTACTATTGATTTTCTGTGTGATCTCAGGTAGTCTACCAAAACTCTCTGTACTTTTTATCTATGAAATGAAGCAATGAAATTTGATGAATGATGAAATGCAAGCCATATTTAAATGTGAGTAATTCATGGATCACGTTTAGCAGCATGCAGTTGGGAAGGGGCTGGCTGGAAACAAAGTTACAGTTTGTGGCCATGGAACCACTGTTGCCAACTGGCATATCAGCTTGGAACTAAGACTCTGATCTCTGGCTACTGAAATTTGGCTCTACCATTGAACTCATCACCAACATCATCATTATCATCATCATCATCATCATAATACTTTTCTATTCTTTGGCATAGAAAATTTACTTTTAGGAATGAGCAAAATGAGATCTGACACAGAAGAGTGAAATGTAACATAATGATAAAAGGAACTAGACTTAAATTCTGGATCCAAAATTTTCTGAGATTTTAGCCAAGTAATTTAAATCTCTTTGTGTCTCAATTTTGGCATCTGTAAAAGGGGATAATGATAATATCTAAATGAAGCAACTTATTTCAAGTTCCTAGGACGTGGTAAGCTTTGGAAGCCTTAGAGCCTAGCTGATATAAATGAATTAGATAGGTGAGGGAAATGAATTCATGAAAAATAAATCTGTGTTTTTGGCTTTAAACAACCATGAAGAGATGAGCAAGTTGGAGAGTGTAGGGCTGAGACAGACTGCGGGCTATGTCATGGCGCCCCCTACTGACCAGTTATCATAATTTGGTCCATCTCTTAACATCCCTGCATCTCATTCTTCTCATCTGTAAAATGGTGATGATAATATCACCTACCTCATAGAGTTATTGAGAATTTTAAGTGAAACAATCTTAGAACAATGATAGTATATAGTAAGCACTCAATGAATGTGACCACTCTTAACTGTGTTTCATTAAGTCCATCCAGGGGAGCTAGGGTTGGAACTGAAAGAGATGTGGAAGACTCTCAGCCCAATGAGTGAAGAGAACGCGGGGTGAATTCACTAGAGCCAAATAGGTTAGGATAGTCTACCTTAATTCTTTTTTTTTTCCCATAAAGTAGGCTCTGTGCCCAATGTGGGATTTGAACTCATGGCCCAGAGATCAAGACTTGAGCTGAGATCAAGAGTCTGATGCTTAACTGACTGAGTCACCCAGGCACACCTCTACTGTAATTTTTTTAAGAAAATACTTAAAAACATATTAGAGCTTTGAGATTATTGGAAAGAAAGGCTATACAGATGCAAGATGTTGAAAGTCCCCACTTAAGTCATTAACAAAAAATAACGCGGTCTCTAGTTTATTCTCTGACAATGAGCCTTCCTTTTAACCAAAAAGATATGCCCAAGAGAACAGGTCTTTTAGTCTCCTGCCACATGGATTAGAAGATATTTCTGTATAGTGGTCTCAAAGTTGTAAATAGACTGTCAATCTTTTTGTACTAGGGCAACAGCTGTGTTATCTCGATGAGTCACTATCCACCTTCTGTTTATCTGGAAGCCCAAAATCATCTTATCTGTAGAAAAGTGAGTTGATGTGTATTGGGACAGGGGGGAAGGTAATGCCTTGAAATTTCTGCACAGAGTCCTTTTTAGCTAAATTCCTGAAACTGCAAAGTCACCACAGACAGACTAATATAAGACAGAATTGGGAAAACAGAGGTCAAATTCACAAAGACAATGAAAGGAAGGCTGTCTCTACTACATGTTTCAAAGTTCATTTCTTTTTGGTGAGCTATATAGAGACGTGAAATAAGCCTATATAGTTCACGATTGTGAAGTCTTTTTTAATTGGGAATATCTTGGTACATAAGACCATAAGTTAGCTCATTTAAAAAAATCATGTGTGGTTGTTGAGAAATAGAACATAACCCTTTCTTTCAAGTGCACTGAGGTCTGATGGCCCTCTTACCAGAGAGGAATAGAAGTTTCCTCTTTAGAAGCATTGTTTCTTACACACTAAGTTCATTTAGACTGAACTAAGTGCTTCTTTAAAATCTAAATATCCCCCAAAAGTGTCAGTTGGCTTTATTACTCATACTTTAAAGTATATTACTTTTTTCTCTGACTTTTCTCTCTTCATCAACTGAGGATTTGACCTTGAAGGCAGTGGAATTTCAAATGGAAGATTAAAATTAAATTAAATTAGAAATTAAATAAAAAATTGAGGGATTTCTGAGGTGGGTTAGCTCAAATTAGGAACTTTGGTCAGATGTCCAAGGAGTCATTTGGGAAGGAAGGAGAAGACATTAGGAGATTTGATGAGAACAGAGACTAGATTAATTTAGTTTGTAATTATACTAAGATTTTCAAAAGTAGATTGTCCATTTCCAAAAATCCTATGTATTATACTTAAACCGTAAATTAATAATGCTTGAAGCTGTTTCTAAAGTCTGTGCTAGTTAATTACAACACAGGATGAATGTTAATGGCTACAGAATTAGCAGGGCTCAGAGCAAAATGAAAATGCAGGCCCCTTGTTCAGAAAGCAGGACAGAAGAGTTGTTAAATGTACTAAAGTATAAAACTACTTTTTTTCTGTCATCTCTCTGTCAACTGATCATAGTGGTTTTTTTTTTTTTTTTTTTAAAGATTTTATTTATTTATTTGACAGAGAGAGATCACAAGTGGACAGAGAGGCAGGCAGAGAGAGAGAGAGAGAGGGAAGCAGGCCCCCCGCTGAGCAGAGAGCCCGATGCGGGACTCGATCCCAGGACCCTGAGATCATGACCTGAGCCGAAGGCAGCGGCTTAACCCACTGAGCCACCCAGGTGCCCTGATCATAGTGGTTTTTATTTACTATTTAATATAGTTCCAAAAAAAGAAAAAAAGTTTAAATTATTAGCATTCATTTTACCGTTCATCTTTATATTATATAACACAAGCATAGTAATATTTAACTTAAATGTAGAATTGCCAAAATTATAGAATTTATATGTCATAGATCATGTTATTCTTACCAAAACTGCAGCAACACCACACAAACCTTCTCTACCATTTTTATTTCACTTCTTAATATATGCACAGTGTACCAACACTCTCTCCCTCCGGCTCATTAATGATTAAGGAAGGACTACAGCAAAAAGAACTATGGCTTTCCCTTTCTTTCTCTTTTTATGTCTTTATTTTCACCATCAGCAACCTGGTAATTCAAAGGGGGAAATGCAAAAAATAAAGTATCTGATAGGATTTCTTGTGTTGGGGGGGGGAATTTTTTTCTTCTTTCTATTCTAGGTTCTTTGGTCTAATAATTAAATCAACATAAGACAGAGTAGCAGGAGAAAAACAAGTTTAATTTCATACAAATAAGAGCCTGTAAAAATATGAGCCTCAAAGAAGAAACAAAACCAGGCAGCTTTTACATGTTTTAGACAAAGAAACAGTAAGTTTTTGAAAAATTGACCAAAAAAAGTTCAGGCTTTGGGTAGTAAATTAGTGAAGAAATAACAGGGTTTTGCAATATAGCCTTCTCTGAATTCCCTGTCTCTGATGGTAAGGTCGTCTCTTTACCTTCTGTACGGGACAGGTATCATTCACATGGGAGATTTACTTCCGGCTTTCAGGGGACAGAAGAGCTTCAGAGAGTCCTTCTTGTACTGGCTATTTCCTAAGAAACTTTAATTCAAGATAATATGCCAAAGTGGCATATTTTGGAGTGGCCATCCTTGAACCCCATCAGTTGTCATCCATGTTTCTTAGAGTTAAATTGCCTTCTTGTGAAGTTCAAAGCAAATTCTGCTTCCATGGAAAGCATGGCCTCTTGGGTTTGTCAGCTTCCCCGCTTAGCCATAGATAGAGCATACTTAACCTCACTCATACCAAATCTCACTGAACTCCCAGGAATTGTGGGTCTACCAGAATTCACCATTATATGCACATTATATGCAGATGAGGCCATAAGCGATGGCTGGGGGCATGCATGTGGTACAGATACCTCTTCTCACTCACATGCTCCACTACCCCATTGGACTTAACCCACAGAAACATTGGTTCAAATTATAAAAGAATTAAAGCAAGGGGCTATGCTGAGCATGGGCTCCTGGGCAGTTGCCCAGGTTGCACACTCATGCATCCAGCTGTGCCTTGAAGTTTTGTATAGTTTTTTTTTTTAATACACAAATGACAAATCACTTAGCAACATAATTTGTAAAAGTGGAAAATGGCTAGTCCTCTTTTTTTATGTGCACTCACACTGTCTCAGACATATAGAAAGTCAGAATAAATTCAGACCTTGTTCTGAAATTCTTACTTCATCATCTGTAGGAAGGAGAAGCCCAGGAGGCAGATAGATAGTTTAACTTTGTCTTCAAACAAACGCAATGTTTTATGGACTATAACATTTCAGTAAAATATTAAGACATGAGACTTCACAGAAACAATACTGCTTATTAGGTACAAGAGGTAATTGAGTAAAACAAAACAAAGAGAAGAAAAACTGAGTGGAAAGACAGCTATACTTAGATTTAGGGGTTCTAGGTCTAGTCCTGGCCTTGCTATTGGCTAGCTGTGGCCTCAGGCATGCCGCTTTACCTCCCTAGTCCTTAACCTCATCCATAAAAAGGTTCGAACTCTGATGGTTTCTAGGTTAAAACTGTTCAACTGAAGACACATTTACAGAGGCAACTGGGTGGCTCAGTTGGTTAAGTGTCTGTCTTTGGTCATGATCCCAGAGTCCTGGGATTGAGCCCCACTTCAGTATCTCTGTTCAGCAGGGAATCTGCTTCTCCCTCTGCCTCTGCCTCGTGTCCTCTCCCTCTCTCGCTTTCTGTCAAATAAATAAATAAAATCTTTAAAAATTAAAAAAAAAATGAAGATACATTTATAAATTAGGAAACCTACTTTAAAGATATGCTTTTAGACTTTAGAGAATTCTTTCCAGAATTTTCAGAGGTCCCCAGATGTGCCCCATGGGCTTCCTCAGATGTATGCTGGGGCCTGCAGTTTGAATAATCACCTTTCCCACATTTCTGCATCTTCTCTATCCTGAAAAACTGTTAATCATTGTCAAAAATCCAGAGAGATTTGGGAGACATTGAGGGACTTATAAGTCCTTAGATTATTTCAGTCCTGTTTTCATTTTTTTCTTTAAATCTTTTAGCTCATGCCCAAATCAAGATTTACCTTGCTAACTGAAAGTTCTACTTCATGACTTATTGAGTAGTGTTATTAATATTTTATTATAAGATTATTTTTGCTATATTTTTAAAAGGGGTGCCAAAATATAAAATATAATTTTTATTATGTCTTGTGGAAAATTGATATTTTTCACAGAAAAATAGTCTCAATGCTATAGCCAATAGAGAACTAAATATTTGGGAATAAAGGTGGGAGACAGAAGGGAATTATAGTATGTTGAGTTCCTGTTATGTACCAGGCATTCTGCTTTCCGTATATTATTTAACCCCTTCATAATCACTACAGTAGGTGGCAATAAGAATATCAGCCATCATCTATGCTAGACCAGAAAGTCTTCTAGAAGCTTTTAAGGCAAACTCCAGCCACACTTCTCTTCCATATTCCAGTACTGCCTGACCAACTACCTGCATGGCAAGCCCACTGGGCATTGACCTTTCAGAATCAGTATGGCCAAAGTAAGTTCATCCTCTTTCCCCAAAATCCTTTTTGTAGCCACGGCCCTTCTCATCTCAAGTGATGGTGAAGGTACTCTTCCAGTTGCTTTGGCTGGAGCCTTGGGGCCTTCCTTCTCTCCCTCTTTTCTCTCCATGCAGTACGTCAGGAGATCCTGTTGCTCTCACTTCAAAATAAGCCTAGCATGAATCTGACTGAGCACTCCTCACCAGCTCCTCCTGAGTTTGAGCCAACATGGTCTCTCTCTACAAGCTTTCCTCCTGCCTCTATCCAGACCTCCCCTGTGGTCTGTTTCCAACCCACGGCCAGGATGAACCTGTTAGAACATGTGTCATTCCGAGTTCAAACTCCTATAGTGGCCCCCATTTCACACAGAATGAAAGCCAAGAAGCTGAGCCACCCTTGATCCATCCGTCCCTCCACCTCCCCACAGCATTCTCCACTGCACTGCCTTTTTCTCTTCTACTAATCTCCCCTTTCTCCTTTCACTCCATCCCCACTGATCTCAGAATTCCAAGATCAACCTCACACACTCCCACCTTCTGGCCTTAACCTTGATGGTTCTGTCTGCTTGGAACACCTTCCTCTTGCACATGACTTACTCCCTCACATCTTCCACGTGTTTGGTAACATATACTTTCTTAGTGAGGTCCCCTCACCTCCTAATAACCTCCAACCCGTGTCCTCTCGATACTCCTTAACTTGATCTATTTTTTTTATCTTTCTTACATCAGTATCATGTTTCATGTTCTAAGATACTCTATGCTTTATTCCTTCACCATGGTTATTGTTTATTTTACACTTACTCACCTTCACTGAAATGAAATGTTCATTATTCTAAGCACCAAGCATAGTGCTTGACATATGATAAATGCTCAAAAAAAATCTTTGGGACTTGAGTGAGTGAGTGAATACACAAATGGTCTCATTTATTCCTCATAATAACCCTGATTAAGGTTTCCTCGCCTCCATTTTAGAATGAGAAAATTGAAACACAAAGAGGCTAGGTAACTTTCACAAGCCAGAAGTCCTATAAAAGGCAGAGCTGAGATTAAGAGAGAGCTCTCTGATTTGGACCTTTCCCCCTTATTTATCACACTGTAAAACATGTACTTTATGAAAATACCAGTATTCCATAAAATGTGATGTATTTACAGTCTCTATCTCCCTTTCTTCACACTCTCAGCCAATATTTTTTCAAATGAACCTCTTAAAAGAGTGTAACTAAAGTGACTGGCTTATAAAATAACTTACATGACAAGAATGATAGGAGGTGGATTAGTTAGGACTCTGGCTGCAGAGTCATAGAAGCAAACCACTTGAGCTAGTGTGAGCTAAAAAATTAAAACTAAATGACTTGAAAAATATCAAGTAGAATGTGTCATAAGTCTATATGAGCTCATGAAAGGCACAAGAAAAAATAAAGAAGCAAGAGCAGGAAGCAGATGAGTTTGGAGCGCTCTCACTCCACTTTCCACAGGTATCTTTTTCACTTTTCTTTTCCACGGATTACCAGTATGTGCTCCCTCTGCCTATAAGGGACAAGGTGACCACGCTCCAGACATAAGTCTTTCACCTAAATGAGACTGTAGTCTCCTAGTCCCAGATCAGAAGCTTACCCTAGGTGAGGTCCCCCTCCCTGTCCAAGCAACAATGGCCAGGGATCAGGACTCACTAACAAGTGACGAGGACGGAGGATGTCTTTGGAAGTTGGGGAATGCAGAGAAAGGGGCTGAGTAGACACTCCATGAGCAGATGAATGTAGCACCCATTGGAACCTCGGAAAGCACACTGTTGAATTAAACAGTTTAAGTTCGAATTCCCGTTTTGGCTTTTTGTTGATTTTGTTTCCTTGTGTTTACTTTCACTCTTATTCTTAGATGTAGGGACTAAATATTGGTTACTTGGTGATAGGAAAAAGGAAGAAGAAAAAGAAAAGGAAAAAAACCCTTGGAGTAAAGGAAAGCAAGAAAATAAAAATAAAATAAAATACTAGAGAATCCAGAAATTCTGCATTCTAATTTCAGTTCAGCAACCAAAGAGTAAATGCCTTGGGCAAGTCATTCTCTGGTCTCAGGTTCCTTATCCATATAAATAAGAAGATGAACAAGAATCAGTAGGTTTATAAAACCAACTTGATCAGCAGAATGAACTGGGGACCCTGTTCAAAGTGCAGATTACCCTGACTCTACTAATGAATATTCTGATTTAATTGATCTTGCATGACATTCTATAATTTGTATTTTCCAGCAGCTTTCCAGACAATTGTGATGATCAACCATACTTGGGAACCACTAGACAATATTTGAAACATCTCCCAATGTTTCAATATTTGTTTACATTAAGATTATCTAACTTACAGAACATTGCAATTGTAATAAAATTGATTGCTTATTGTATATCTGGGTGTGTTTGTGAGAAATTCCATAATCTTTTCATTTTGTTTCTGTAGAAAATTAAAGAACAATATCCAACACAAAATAGATTCTCAATAAATAATATGAACAAATAAATAGTTCTCTGTTTTAAAAATCAACATTTTTTTTGTTATTTCTTTAAGTAATCTACTTCTCATACATGTAGGGGAAAAAATCAGAATTCATTCAGTTTACCAGAATATTAAAAAATATTTAATAAAACAATCATATATAAACCGGGGCTCACACCTAAAAGTTCTTGATAATAGAGTTTCATTTTTGTCTTTTGTAATGTGGATAAAGAAATACATATATAAATGTAATATCCCCAACATGTTTTATGTGCTATGAAAATGCATGATATTGTTGTGTTATTGTAGTTCTTCCATTTTACCACCCATATTATCTTATTCTTATCAACTTTGCCAGACTCAAAATATTGCTCAGACAAGTTCTGCAGAGAATTTTATTAGCCCTGATCTTTTTGAATGCCAGGTGTCCTTTTTGGAAACAAATACAGTGTTATGGGTTTCTAAAGGGGTTGAACTCAAGGCAGGGATTCTGGAATGTCATTCTGCCTTTGTGCCTATTAGCTGAATAAAAGTGGGCAAAACACATCATCTCTTTGGGCCTCCAATTCCTCTTCTGTGAAATGAATTCCATATTCATTCAGGCACTGTAATTCCTAAAAATAATTAGGAGGTAAGAAAAATTACTCGCATCAGTGTCCTTAATTCTGAATGTCACTCTAACTCTGCTTAATACTTAGATCTACTGTTTTTCTCATTCCCTATCGATGCTCTTTTAATATGCTACCTAGGGCCACAAAATGATATTGCTTAAGCAGAATTCTGCTGATACCTACACTTTCCAACACCAGATCATTTTTGAGTGTGACACAAGTCCCTTTCCATGTGAACCTTCAGAAGAGAAAAATCACAGCTCAGCAAAAAACATGTGATAGGATTGGAAAAGTTACCTCACATGACTCTGGGCCTAGTAACGATTTCATGTTGTCACTTTCTTCAGAAAGCATCAATAATGAGAGGTCATGGTTTGTTTTGAACATCAGCAAGCCTCTGGTAGTATGCTTGGGAAGATTGTGCTCTTATTTGTGTCCTCCTGTGATGGTAGAAGAACCACCCTGTGAAGAATGATACCTTTCAGCCCTTTATTTACAGCTGCTTAGTTGCAGTGATGATAAAAGAATGAATCACAGGAAGTGAATACTGTCTTGTGTGTGGAGTGTATACTACAAAATCAAAACACCATTGCATGAGTTTTATTGATTTTTAAAGAAGATAAAATCATTACTATTACAAAAGTATATGTAGAATATCAAACATATTTATTGTGATGACATTACTTTTCTTGTGGTAGGTTTTATTTTTTGGAAAGCATAAAAATACAAAATGTAACATATGCAAGAACACATTCATGTAAATTTTCTATGGAACTCCCTTTTCACATCACTGAATTTAATGTTTGTCATAGTAGTTCTTAAGAGATCTTAAGTATCTTTTTGTTTCAGGCTAGTTTTTACATCTAATTATTGTGTTTTGTTATGTTTCAGAGCAGCTGAGCATCACATACCAAGAGTGACACCCAGTTTAAAAAAAAAAAAAATAAAGCTGCAAGGTTTGGATCTTTTCCTGCCTTAGAAGGAAGAAAAATGGAAAATTGATAATCAAAGGTAAAATTCTGTCATTTCTCCTTATATAACACAGCCCTACAGCTTCTTTTCCAGCTATGTTATGCAAAACAATTTCTCTTTTTTATAGCATGGTATATTCAAATATAAATATTTCTGGCTTGTAATTCCAGTCATATTAAGAGGCTGCTGAGTTTAGTCTGTGAGCTTTAACTCTCTAGTTGCTTGTTACAGAATGTGGTTGAGATGAGTTTTATATGCTTAATCTTAATTCTTGCTATTAGCCGAGAATGGCAGATGAGACAAATGCCATTTTCCCTGACTGTGGACCAAAATAGTGTACTTTACGGTAAGCATAGAATTATGAAAGTGGATGGCATTGCATCAGCTTTAAATTTTTTTGTGTGTTGTACAGGTTTGAACTTATCAGGGGAATGTGTTCAGCAAGATCTACATGCTCTAGGATAGGCAGAGGAAATGCAATGCTGTGATCTCCACTCCTTTCCTATCATTATGGAGTTTTGAGAAGGGAAAAATGGAGGGTCTTCATGATGTCCAAATCTGAAACCCCACATATGGGGTGTCTGATCAGAAGGGGGTTAATATTGCTCAATATATGAATAAGCTGTCATCTTTCCTGGGGTTGCTTGCTTGAGACAATGATTTGGGTGTGGTTTTTAACTGGGAAGCTCATCCCAAGGGGGGGAGTCAGAGGTCAGGGAGCGTGAACTGGGGAAGAAGTCACGTGCAAAATAAGGAGGGGAGTAGACAAGTCCTCAGTGTGGACTGCAGGAGCGTGATTCCCTGGGATCTAGAGGAGACTGGGAGACTTCCCAGAATTTCTGCCTGTAGGACATGTGGCAAGAGGTTTATCTACTGGCTTTCCCCTGTTGGATTGCCCCCCAGGGGCACTGACTTCCCCCAGCAATGCTGGGCTGTTCTGGCCCTGCATGGGGCTGGAAGACACTCACTGGTCACTTGGGGCTGGCCACTAGAAAGGTGAAGAGAACCCAAGTTGGTACAGAACCGTCTGTCTGTGCAGGTGTGGTTGAAACCACAGGTAGACCAAGGGATATGATGCAGGGAACCAGAGGCATCTCTTATACTTTCTTTTACTTTATTTTAAATCCTAAAATAAATCACATTTTCCTCCTTGATGAACTCTCTCTGGGAGGAAAATGTTTTGTTTTAAAGACACCAAAAAGTTACCTCCAAGTGTCATGGGACCAGAAGGAACTCTGTTTCAGAACTAATTTCTTCATCATAAATTGTCTGTGTTCGAAGTGAGACATACGTCTTGGTCAACAGGTACATTTGAGACATTATGTATTAAAATTTGAAGTATGACCCAAATGTTGGAATAGTTAAAGACAATAGCATTTCATTTTATCTGTCCTTACTATTTACCGTTGATGGTTTTATGTACGAGAAGGTGTCTGATACACAGAAAAACAATTATCGTCTTCTCTGTTTGGAAACAACCCAGTTAGCAGTGTCATTATTTGTGTGAAAGGGGTCACTTAAATTATGCATGTCTGAGCATCATGGTACAAGGATGGTCAGCTTGTGAAATAGATTTAACACATGAAAGTGAATCAGGGGGGTTTTGACAGATTTAAGGAAAGTTAGGTGAAGGCTGCAGTTCTGTTGTGACCTCATAGATCCTGTGTTCAGAGGAGGAGTGCCATGTGTGAGCTCTCTAAGTAGCTATACAGATAACCAGCAGCAAACATTTAAATCAATGTGTGTATTTGCATGCAAATCCCTAGTGAAGGAGAAGAAATGTGGGAGAAGAGGAGAAAGAACAGCAGAGAGACTTCAGGCAGGGGAATGAGGAAAGTAGTGGCAGATGGCAAGTCAGAAATAACCGAGGGTAGACAGTGTCAGACTACAGGATCAAGAGGGCCCTGTGGTAGTGGAGAGAGATCTCTTAGAACCACATCCTGAGCCCAGAAGGCAAACTGAGTGAACAGCCCCAGTGAATATTTGAGGCTGACACATTCGGTGAGTCATCAAAGATGAAGTTACTTTGTCTTCTCACCTGAACAATGCACTTGCCTCTCTGTGGTCTCATTAGGCTCTAAAATCTTCCAAAATCAAAGCTCTGATCATGCCTGTGCTTTGCTCAGAAAATATTCTGTAATTCACCAATCTGCCATCGTCCAGACTTCTTAACGAAACCTGTAAAAGCTGCCACTCTTAAGTTCTCTGACTGACTTCTTCTTCCTTGGCTTCCCTCACCAGTGGTCTAGACCATAGTGGAGTCATGCAAATTCTGTAATTTATCAAGTCTTCCAAGTGGTGGTGACATACTTTGGCTCTCAAACAGATTGGTTGGACACGAGACCAAAAATTTGCTTTTCTAATAAGTTCCCAGGTGATGCTGCTGGTCCGGAGACCTTACTTTGTGAGCCACTCTGTAAAAACAAACAATCTAGGCTGCCACCACTAATTCCTACATGGCAGTTTGAGTCAAAGACAGATTACAGTACAAGGGCTCACTTGCCATCATCACCATTGTGGGAAGGTGCCCTAGTTTAAGAACAGAGTCTGAGTCTTCCAGTCAAATATTATCATCATGTCCGAAAATTCCCCATAAAAGCTTTGTGATACATTTTTATAAGCCCTCCTGGGTCATACAGACATTGTAGACCTATACATACTGGATGGATGGATGGATGGATGGATGGATGGATGGATGGATGGATGGATGGAAAGAAGGAAGAAAGGAAGGACAGATGGATAGGTCTGGTAGCCAAGGGTTTGTTTCAGCAAGAAACTTACCTCCTTACAAAGAAATTGCTCTGGCATATGCCATTAGGGAAGGACAAATTCCCTTCGCATGAAAACCTTCTTATTGTATAAGACTGTACTCAGTATATAAGACATTTAATTAGTGGATTAACTCTATGTCTTCGAGCCTGAGTGTCTGGCATCAATCGTATTGTGCTTCCTAATAAGCAGAGTCTTTTCACAAAAGACTTTTTTGCTATTTGATTGAGTACAACAGGGGGCAAATGTCATTTATATCAAGGAAAATTGTACATTTTACTTTATAAAAGAACCCCTGGGTGTGTGAAACCAGGATATCACATCTATTTAATAAATTTCTTTGCAAATGTCTCTTCCTTGAGTTTAAATTTTGCAGCTGCAGCATAATTTGAGTGTTTATTCACATGTAGGACAATTGTGTTTTCTGGGTCTTGCTTTCTCGCATTCAAATGTGTTCATGTATCAGCGTTGCACATTTTCCCTCTGCGTCTCTTATCTGCGTACATCATCCCATCATTGGCTTGGTAAATTTATCCTACTTTTCTTGCTAAAATAACTGTTCCTGCTGTCTGTTTTCTGCCTACTCTTTGATTTATTCCAGAAATTGGGCTCAATGCCGACTTTTATAGCTCAGTGTGAAATTTATTCTGTATGTTTTTAAACCAAGTTCCCACATATTTTTTTCTGTTATGTGTTCTATAGCGGTGTCAACTTTGAAATGCACCCTTGAAAAAGCATATTAGGACTACATGTTAGCATAAATAAGAATAATAAATGATGACAAATTTTGAAAATTTCTTTTTGAGGATTTGTTTCTTAATTCGCTTTAAGAGTAGAAAATTCAAATTTTCATGTCATGTTATGGCATGCCTAATGTGAAGCTTAAAGGAGAAGTCTAGTTTCAATTTTATTACTTTGGTGCATGTCCTTGGCTGAGTCCTGACACCCCTTTACCTCCATTATAAAAAGAAAGATTTAGGATTACCATCCCTGGGATGGACTCCAATGTCTTACCTTGCAATGTCAGGATGCAGATCATATGAAATGCTACTTAAAATCAGGCCCAGAAGTACAAAGGAGTCGGTCAATCAATTTTCAGCACGTATTTGGCAATGAGGTTGAAGGACCAGGATTTTGGATATGGAAAGATCTGAGTTCAAAACCTAACTCTCTCCCTTATTACCAATATGAGCTTGGAGAATTTCCTGAACCCCTCTACGTACCTTAGCATTATCATCTGTGAAACAAGGGCAGACATAGCAGTACCTGCAAGGTTGCTTTCAAGGTTAGAGATAATCCAAAAAATATCTATCACTTATATGCTAAACATGGATAGCTCTAAAGATCTGGGCAGGCCTCTAAGCTGACCAGAGCCCAGACCATGGTCTTAAAGGTTAACAAAAGATTACATTCTTTTTCTCCAATATAATTCAGCCAGGCTAAGAAATTTTTATTTGTGACTGAAAAAATAAGTGGAGTTTAGAAAAATGTATCCATAATTTAATCATCTGAGACTGACAACACTAATAGGAAATTTCAACGTAGCTTTGCATCTAGCCAAGATACCTGGTTCTATACACTGAGAATAATTACACACAGCAAGAAGCCCCTTGTCATCAAAAGTGACCTCTTCAGGGTCAAAACATGAAGTTTGCAAGTTGCATTCTGTCTCCTGTCTCGTTATCTAGCCACATTTTGGGCAGAAACTAAAATAAAGATTCTTCAAGACATAGGTTTAGGCTGAAGGAATAAATGTTCATACAATCTTGATTTATAACTGATTCCGGTAAGTCAAAAGGTGTTCCTTTTTTTTCCTTTCTTGTCCTCTAAAAAAGAATTTTTATAGCCAATTTGCCTGATGCAGCCTTTAACACAGAAACAAAAGAAATCAAATTTTAGTCTACAGATGATTCATTTACTACAGGAGTCATGCAAATATTTTTTTTAAAGATTTTATTTATTTATTTGACAGAGATCTCAAGTAGGTGGAGAGGCAGGAAGTGGGGGGGGAGTGGTCTTCCCGCTGAGCAGAGAGCCTGATGCGGAGCTCGATCCCAGGACCCTGGGACCATGACCTGAGCCAAAGGCAGAGGCTTTAACCCAGTGAGCCACCCAGGTGCCCCAGAGTCATGCAAATATTAAATATTTTTCTGTTCTTTGTGTTTTTGAGCTTGAGTTGTCATTTTGATACTAATGAGCCACTGTGATTTCTCAGCAGTAATTCAGATCTGCCTACTTAATAGGAGTAGATCAATAAAATTTGGGAGAAGTATTTCATCAGTCTTAGTGAAGACCTAATCCTATTATTGTTTTTCTCTATTTCAATACTCTATAATTCTTGTGCAAGCTGATGCATTTTAAGATAAATCTTACTATTTACACTTGTATACTTTTTATGTCAGAAATAATTTAAGAGCTAAGATCTATTGGTACTATTTGAGTACCTTGATGATTTCAGACATCTTTAAGATAACAAAAATCTAATTGTGGAATGTTGTGTTTATTTGTCATATCTTAGAGACATATCATAGTCAAGATGAACATCATCATACTGATGAGGCTGTTTCAAGCCTAGGAAGGAGAGAGTAAGAGAGAAAAAGAAAGAGAGAGACCGCACACACACGCACGCACACACACACACACACACACACACACAGAGTACGTGGTGATCATGGTGGTGGTGATGATACTGTTTACTTAGATACTCTGGTCCTTTCATGGTAGTAGAGTTAGATATAACTAGCTATAATTAGTTATTAAATATATTGCATATATTGTATGTTAATACATAATTATATAATAATATTAAATGTTAGTATTATGATGATTAATAATGTTAATATTATGATGATTAATAATGTATTTCTCTATAGACCAATTATTACTGAAGACATGTTTAATGAAATGACCTATTAAGTACTCTTGGAAAGACATAGAAATATTCTTTGCTTTATGATAGAATAACTTCAAATAGAATGTAACAGAGTTTATCACAACTCATATTTTTGGATATTTTTTGACCCTGTAAGAAAACCCAAGGACGGTGCTTACTATGCAGTAAAATGATACAGCTTGACAAGAATTATTTTAAAGAAAAAAAGAGGAAAGTCATATAGGCTGAATTTACTTGATTCTTGTTGTGTTATCCTCATGTGCTAGAAGTTTTCACCTAAAATATCTTATTTATTTAAAATCTAAGTTTTGGGAATAGATAATACTATTTGAAACAACCCAACATTAGCAATGGGATCCTTTTATCCTCCTCTATAATCTAGGAACTGTAACTCAAATAAGGTACAGATTTGAGAAAATAATATGATGGTGATGCACACTGCCCATCTCTCTAGCAATTCTAATAGTTGAGGCCATTCTTGGTATTTCTTTATGATTAAAAACACAGTAGCAAGTGTAGATTAAATACTTACGTATGTGCCAGTGTGGGGAGAGGCATAATTTTATCTCATCCCTCTGAAGGTCTTCCCCTGGGTCTGAGAACTAAATTGATATAAAATGGATTAACAGGAGAAAAGCACTCCAATTTATTTATATTTAATGTGACATGGGAACCTTCAGAGGGAAAAGAAGAGCCAAAGAAGCAGCAAGACCTCAACGCTTTTAACAGTAGTTTGAACAAAGAGAGATAGTTGTGGAAACGTAACTAAAGTGTATGGGGAGGTAAAAGGAAGATAAGAGGTACTTTAGCAAGGTCTGTTTGTACAGAATTCTTTCTGCCTCCACTCCCTGCTTTGGTGATAAGAATGTTTCTCCTGGTGCAGGAAGGACATCTTTCACATGGGAGTTGTATCTTGTACTTTGAAGAAGCAAAGAGGAGGTCAGAATGCAGGATGTTCTTCTCGTATCTGTTTTTCAAGTGCCTTTGGCTCCAAGTAATCCTTATGCCAAGGTGGCAGAGTTGGGGGCAGCATGTTCTGCCTCCCTTCACCAGGCATTGTTTTAACCACTTTACCTGAGTTACTTCAATTAATCCTTACTACAATCCTGTTGGAGAAAATTGTGCACAACCATAGGAAGAAATCAACAAATCCACCACCATAGTAACCGATACCAGGATGCTTTTCTCCATGATCGATGAAGCTCTCAGAAGATTCCCTAGAGGCACCGTGGTGTTCACATATCCTCTCTATCACATAGAGGATCTGAACAACACAGTAAGTGTCATTTAGTGATTATGTACAGGCATCTTCATTTGACAGCTGGAGAATACCACTTCTTCCCAAGTGAATGTGTCATATTTAAAAATTCTGTACCAAGCCATGAATCAATTCTAAAATGTACTTTCCATGTCACATGAAGACACTGAGATATGGAGGGACTAAACAACATGGCAAAGAACACAGAGCTAGTACGCAGCAGAGCAGGACACAGACCCAGTCTGCCTCAGAGCGACTCAGCTCTAGTATTATCTGTCCCTGCTGGTTGTCACACGGGTAGAAGACAGGGAGCTGGTCTTTAGGACATAACTTAAATATCAGGAGAAGAAAGGCAGAGAGTAAACCCAATTCATTATGTAATGTTTTGAAGCAAGGATGTTGTCAATTTGGGATTAACCAATTAGAATGTTATGCCACATAGGAAGCTAGACTTAAAACAATCCAAACCATACATTAAAAGTAGATTTTAAAAGTTGCTAAATGTTCAAAAGCTAAAGCAAAGCAAAAATGGCACAATTTAAGTTATTACCTGAAGTTGATTTCTTCAGAACTCAGACCTGAATTATTGATCATGATTAGGGCCTATATAGGAAATGTGAGGACATCCACTGGTGTTTTCACGATCACATCAAACTCATGATGACCTCCTTTCGCTACCCTCCCCCTTACCCACAGGGCATACATCCCAAGACCCCCAGTGAATACACGAACCACAGATGGTACCGAATCCTGTCTCCACTATGTTTTTTTTTTCCCTTAAACATACACACCTATGATAAAGTTTAACTTATAAATTAGGCACGAGAAGAGATGAACAATAATAACTAGAAATAAAATAGAACACGTATAACAATCTAATATAATAAAAGTTATGTGGATGTGGTCTCTCTCTGTCAAAATATCTTATTGTGCTGTACTCACCCTTCTTCTTATGATGCTGGGAGATGGTAAAATGCCTACGTGATGAGATGAAGAGAGGTGAATAACCGTAGGCATTGGGGCACAGCGTTAGACTACTATTGACTTTCTGACAGTAGGGCAGAAGGAGGATCGTTTGCTTCCAGACCACAGTTGACCATGGGGAACTGAAACCACAGAAAGCAAAACTGTGGATAAAGGGGACTCCTGGATTTCCAAAACTGAACTCACATACGCCCCCTCCCATCTGCTCCTCCCTCTTGTGCTATTCTCCGGCCCATCTATGGTGCCACCACCCACACACCCAACTGCTTAAGTTAGAAACCCGGGAGTCATCTATGAAATCTCTTTGCACCCCCCCCAACCCTTGGTAAATTTGAATGAATTTGTTGAATGAAATTCCGTATTTTCCATCTAATATTTTAATGCCCAAGGCATCAGACGGTGACCTTCAGAGAGAGTGTAGGGATGAGACTTGATGCTGTTCTGATGGTTTCTAATGTGTTTTGGTTTTCCTACCCACACTCTTCAAGTCTCCCATGTGGGGACTTTTTGGGTTTTGAGGGGCTTCTTTGCATTTTGTTGGTGGTGGTGGTACAGCTGTTGAGTGAAAGTACATTCATGGAGGATCCACGACAGAGCAGCCGAGATGTTTTGTCCTCTCCATGAAGTATTGTGTCTGTTAATAAATTATAGCACTTTGCCTTTGGCATGCACATGCTCTCAGTGATATTGCCCTCTTTAATTGTGTCTCCTGGGGGAAAAATCAGTTTCCTGGCAAGGCAGCTTTCCTAATCAAAGACTTCCTGGGTCTTAAGTAATAAGAAACCTTAATGTTTCCAACTGAAACTTACACTGGGGCTTAATTGGGCATGTATTTTTATCTCCTTTGGGGATGAAAAAACTTTAAATGTTACCTATTTAGAAAATATTTCATGAGGGACACAAGGAAGCTTTCCCCCATTTTGATCCGTTTTTATTTAAGAGAAGTTTCTGGTAAATAATGTATGCATTGGTATTAAAAGCTTGAATAAATTACCTCTTTCTTGACTTTTAAATGACTGCTTTCCAGATAATTTCATATCATTTTTCACTTGAACGTGTTTCTAAGTATGGAAAATTTTGCATTGATCGAATAAGAAGGAAGGTGCCCTGGGCAGGTAAAGTGGAGACCTGAGTTCCAATAGGAATTTAACAATAAGATGAACCCTGCCCCTCAACCTTCAGGAAGAAGGAATTAGCTAGGAAGTCCAAAGAAAATCAGAGCTGAACAATGGTGAAATGGTTACAGACAGATTCTACTCAGGGCTATTGCAATAGGGAAAAAGAGACCCCAGTAAAGAACAGGGTTCAATTCCAAATACACCACAGACAAGTAGGGATTTATAGCCAGAGTGTGTAGTATGGGTCAGAGGATGGAAATGACTAAGGGGAAACATCAGGAGTAAGAGAGGATACTGGTGAATCAGACCTAACAGGATTCTTGCTGAAGGCAAACCAGGGTGATCAGATATCAAGGATAGAAAGTAAAGAATTTGATCAGAATTGAGAGTGACCAGTAATGGAGGGTGAGGGGCTCTCTCTAAACTGATTTAAAATTCTTTTTTTTTTTTAATTTATTTTCAGTGTAACAGTATTCATTGTTTTTGCACCACACCCAGTGCTCCATGTAATCCGTGCCCTCTCCAATACCCACCACCTGGTTCCCCCAACCTCCCACCCCCTGCCCCTTCAAACCCCTCAGATTGTTTTTCAGTGTCCATAGTTTAAAATTCTTGCTGCAACTAGGCAATGCAAGCCCACAAGGACAGACACAGAGTCTGAGGTGGAGACCCAGAGTGTCTCAGAGGAGCCTGAGAAAACTTCGTCCAGGAGACAGTCTGTCAGAAGGACACATGGCCAGGAGAACAGGGATGGGTTTTGTCATGAAGGCTAAAGACAAAGTTCTAAGATTCAGACTAGCAAATTTAATTAACAAGGCTCATATCATAATTTTAAATTCAGAAATTTCTTTCACCTCTGACATCCATTTGATAAGTTCTTAGGATTATAATTTGTAAAATTATCAAGTCAGTCATCCCACCTCACCTCTCTAAATTCTCTACCTTTTAAAAATAGGACCAACATTACCTTAGTGTCAAAATCTTGGTGTCATCTTCGTCTCTTCTCTCATCCCATTCTTACAAATGCAGCCCTTCCTAGGTCTTGGTGGTTTTTTTCCCCTGCTGCCTTCAGAGCCTTCCCTTCGCAGCATCCCCTCTACCACCCTGGGTTAGGCCCTCACTGCCTCACAACCCAATGGCTACAGTAGCACTCCCAGCAATATTTGTGCCTCACACTAACCTCATTCTACAATTCCATTTCACAAGCCATCCTTAGATTAACCTCCCCAAAATGCCATTTCTAATATATTTTTAATAATTAGTGTTTGTTGAGGCCTTATGGACCAGACACTATGCTAAGTGTGCTATTTTAATTCCTAGAATCAACTTTTGCTTGTTTTTGGAGAAAGAGAGCATGGAGGGAGGGGGTAGAGGAGAAGGGGAGAGAGAGTCTCAAGAAGGCTCCATGCCCAGCACAGAGCCTGACTCAGGGCTTGATCTCACAATCCTGAGATCATGACCTGAGCCAAAACCGGGAGTCGGATGCTTAACAGGCTGAGCCACCCAAGCACCCTTAGAATCAATTTTAAACAATAGGTTTTATTATTTTTACTTAGCAAATGAGCAAATTAATCTTTAGAGAATTTGAATAACTTACCTAAGTTTGCAGCAATTAAGTAGAAAATCTGTCTTACTCCAAAACCAGGGCCCTTAACCATTGTCACACAGTACATTCCGTGGCCACGTGTAGAAGGAATGCTGGCCGCTCCGGGGAGATACAGCTAGGTGAATTATAGTTAGATTGGGAGCAATCCCCTTGATCTCACCAAATGGACAAAAGCTATTCAAGATCCGTAAGCAGGGGATGGGGAGGAACATGTTTAGATGGTGAATGGATTAGAGCATTTAGAACCTGAGGCGTGAATCTCTACCCCTCATAAGCCCTGTCATGAGCCCTGGCGTAAAGCATGTGCTGTCCACTCTGCATACGATGTTCTTCTGAATTTCTCTGCCTCACAAATCTGCTAGACATTCCTCCAAGGTCCCCTTCCTGAAGACACAGTGTGTCTCTCCTCCATACCCCATAGCCTCTACCCAAAGCACTTAGAGTGTAGGGAGCCTATTGTGTTGCAGACCATTGTGCAGTGATTCACGTTTGAGTCTCCCAATCTTGTCAGCATGTTTCTACCCTTATTTCCGAGGTGAAGAAAGTAAGGCTCATGGATTTTACATGACATGCCTTCTGAGACTGTATCTGAATCATCTTTGTGTTACCAATCCCTGGTACCTAGTAAATGCTCAATAAATGTGTAAGGAGTACATCAGTTACCTTTATCTGTTTATATATTTTATTTTATTTAAAATACTTGAAACTCCTAGATAATAGGACTTATCTTTTCCATGCTGTTGTATTCCTCATAATACTGGGCTATATGTATTGCACAGAGCAAATACAAGCACTTCATTTATTTATCTAGGCAGGTCTTCATTTTTCATTATTCCTGCCATTTGATTTTTGGATGCAACACACTTTGGAATAGGGTTTTAAGTGAATACTGTTTTGCCAGAAATTAGTATAATGTCAGGTTCCCTTGGTAGGCCATTTCTGCCCTAGAATTATATAATGTTTTTATGCTAGGTAACTACTGTACCCAATAGATTGGAAACAGAGGTAGAAATATTACCAACTCTTACTGAAACTTGACTGTGTAACAGGCCATTCACTTGCCGTACAATATATCATTTTATTCTAGTGAAACCCTATGGAGTAGATACTATTTTTAGCCCCACTTTATCAATGGGCAAGGAAGACACAGAAGGTTAAGTCATTTCCTCAAGGTCACACAGCTCATAAGCAGCAGACTGGAATTTGAACCCAGGCACCATGGCTCAGAGTCAATATTCACTCAATTAATAAGTATATTTGTACCTTCATATGTAGCAGTCTTGATTTTAGTCTCTAATAGATGGTCAGTGAATGTGTATTTGATTATATGAGGTCTAGCAAGGGCATTCGCTGACTGATGTGTGAAAGTAGAATTATTTTTTAGTAGTCTATGACTCATTTCAGTGAAAAAATTATTTGTCTAAAGCATCCATTATTAGTTTTCACATTTTACATGCTGTACCAATTCATCCTCAATTAAAAGAAAGCACTTGCAAAGTGACTAGGAAATAGTCAATTATTGTTTGAGCTGCCAAGCTTCAGGAATTAGCATCCTAGAATTTGCACAAATATTAAGCCAGGAAAAAGAAGTCCTAAAACACCATTTCAACTGCTTTTGAAATTCTGTCAGATATTGGTAATTGTATTATAATTTAAATTTTGGAATCATAGAATTTTAGAGTTGGATGGGAACTTTGAGATCATCTGTGCCAACTTTCTACTTAATGCCAGAAGTGTTCACACACATTTGGAAAATAAGACATTTGATAAATGTTCCTCTAACATTTGCGTAGAGTTGATGGAAACAATCCAGGGAACTTTTTTACACTATTATATAACTTTGTGCCTTTGGCTAGTAAACTACTACAATATTTAGCCAATCCAGTACAGCAGGGGCTCTTGCCACTCTTTTCTGGGCCTGTCCCATCCTTACATCTGGCCCTGAGAAAAAGCTTGCTAGCCTCTGCTCTGAAGTATGGGCAGTCTTTATGTTTTATTTTTAAATCTTATTTCTCATTTCATCCATCATGTGGAATAAAATGATTGACAGAATAAACAACGCAAACACAAAGAACCTACACATGGCTTGACTTTCTTCCCACTCTGTCTCATGAGTAATTGTTCTTTCTCACTCCCTCTCCTACCTCCAACCCGCCCCCCATCTCCCTCTCTCGTACACCCACTTTTTTCTGAAGCTGATTAACTGGGCACAATCATGGTCTTTCTTTTTGTGACATTCAGTCTGAATGTCATCACTTGCTCTAGGATACAAATGACATTGTTGCATAATATATTTCTGAAAAGACATAGTAATGCTGTTTATGATCATTTAAAGATATAATTTATTGGTATCACGTGTGTATGAGACTATGGGTTTTGTTTTGTTTTTTAATAGAATTAGGTGCAAGTAGGCACCCGTTTTCAGTAAATCCTTTTCCATGTTGCCCTGCCCTCTTGCTTTTTCATGATCCCTCCCACTGGCTATCTTCTCATCAACCAAGGCAGACAGCTTTTTGACAGGTTTTACAAAAGGCCACCTCTCACTACTCCTTCCTCTCTCTCTCTCTCTGGTCTTTTTCTGGCTTCCAAAGCCCTCCTTGAGGTCTTTGTTACAATGTCATCATCTCTGCGTGGCCTTCAGTGACACTCTTTAATGCCTGCCTCAAGCTCCTTGTTTGTGACATTCATGACCTTCATTACAATATGTAGTTTTCTCATTGTTTACATTTGGGTTACATGTGCACATGTGCATGTCTGTGAGGTGGTACCAGCCCTCTCTATTGGAATGTAACATTCACAAGGTCAAGGACTGGATCTTTCTTGTTCACTATTGTTTTTCTAGTACCTAATATAGCACTCAATATATAAATGTCAAATAAATGTCCTGAAGTTATGTATCAAAATGATCAGAGATACTAATGCATATCCAAGTGTCATTGAGACTTTTACCCGATTTTGCTAATGCCATTTTTTGCCTTTAACTAATAGGTTATTTATCACTGAATAGTCATTATTCTACATACTATATACATATATCCCTTTCTTCTTCACCAGCAGTAAGGTGGGTATATTTGTCTCAGTGATGCCTCTGGAATTTACATATTCACAAAATTTGGGAAATTGGAAATAGTCATCTGTCTATATAACTGAGAAGCGTTTCTTTGATTACACAGAATTTCAAGAACAGCCTGAAAGACCAACAGGAAGGGAAGGTATTTAATATTTTTATAATGAATTTGACTGTAATATTTTTTATCAGAGTGTTCAGGAAGGCTTATAGTAGAAAAGCAGTCAAAAGACTGTGATTAAGCTTTTCTAAGAAAATATGGTGAGACATCAGTTCAGCACGCCCTGGACAGTGTCTAGAATGTCCTATTCACATATGTAATAAGTAGTTCGGAATGGTACTGATTATGTAATTGTTGGAAATAATTGTTTACCTGGCAGTTAAAACTCTTAAGAACATTATTTTACAGATTCTTACATCATTCCTTCAATCACTATATTGCAAGGAGGAGATTATTTGCCTTATGAATCACATCTGTTTATTGAATTGCTAGAGACCGAGTTCCATAGTCGTAGTGCTCATAAGAAAGCCTTTACCAAAGTTGGCATTGGGTTGACTACTCATTGGGTGGAGTGGTCAAAGGCATTTTCAAAGACTCCACAACTTCCCATTTATCCTTCCTTACCTCCCTGTAAACCAAAGAGAAAGCTGCAGCATTCTTTGTAGTCATGGAGAACTAGATCTCTGAGAATACAGATGGACCTCTGAGAATGATGGACCAGTGTACCTGACAACTCTCATTCCAGGAAGCACCCCTATTTCCCAGCCTCTTCTTCATGATTGGGGAACAGTAGGAGAGTTGTGTGATGTCACTTGACAGGATTTTTATATGAGGGACAAAAGACTAAGATACTTACCATAAGTGGTGCTCCTTGGTCAGATGCTTGGTTGCCCAACTTATATGTGTGTAATATTCTCATCTAGACTGGAAATCACAAGGTCTTCATGGGTTCCTCTTAAACATACAGAAATGTTAAAGGCTCTTTTTTTTTAATTGAAGTATAATTGACATACAGTGTTATATTAGTTACAGGTATACATCATAGTGATTTGATATTTTTGTACACTAAAAAATGATCTCCACAGTAAGTTCAGTTACTGTCACTGGACAGAGTTATTACAATGTTGTTGACTATGTTTTCTGTGCTGTACTTTACATCCCTGTGATTTATTTTATGACTGAAAATTTGGGCCCCTTATTCCCTTCACTGAAATTCAGATATTACTCATTCTCCCCAACTCCTCCCCCTTCTGGTAACCAACTGTTAATTTCTTGGGTCTATGAATATGTTTCTTTTTTATTCTGTTTGTTCATTTTATTTTTCAGATTCCACATACAAGTGAATTCATGTGGCATTTGTCTTTTTTTAATTTATCTCACTTAGCATAGTACCTTATAGGTCTATCCGTGGTGTTGCAAATGGCAAGATTTTACTCTTTTTATGGCTGAGTAATATTCCATTGTGTGTGCATATGTGTGTGTGTGTATACCATGTCTTTTTATTTGTGTACTTTGTGAAATAGTCACCACAATAAGTCTAGTTACAATCTGTCACCTTACAAAGTTAATACAATATTATTGACTGTATTCTCTATGCTGTACATTAAATCCTTATGACTTATTTATTTTATAACTAGAAGTTTGTACTTCTTAATTCCTTTTACCCCTTTCACCTTTCCTACGACCTTCCTCTGGCAACCACCAGTCTGTTCTCTATATTTATGAGTCTAGGTTTTGATTGTTTTATTTTTCAGATCCCACATGTAAGTGAAATCATGGGGTATTTGTCTTTCTCTATCTGACTTATTTTACTGAGCATAATACCCTCAAGGTCCATCCATGTTGTCCCAAATGGTAAGATTTCACTCACTTTTATGGATGATAATATTCCATTGTATCTATATACTACATCTTCTTTACCTTATTCATCCACCGATGGACACTTAGGTTGTTTCCATATTGGATATTATAAATAATGCCACAATGAGCAAAAGGATCCATCTATCTTTTCAAATTAGTATTTTTATTTCTTAAGATAGACACCCAGTCACCACTGCTATTCAACATAGTACTAGAAGTCCTAGCCTCAGCAATCAGACAACAAAGGGAAATTAAAGGTATCCAAATCGGCAAAGAAGAAGTCAAACTATCACTCTTTGCAGATGATATGATACTATATGTGGAAAACCCCAAAGACTCCACTCCAAAACTGCTAGAACTTGTACAGGAATTCAGTAAAGTGTCAGGATATAAAATCAATGCACAGAAATCAGTTGCATTTCTCTACACCAACAGCAAGACAGAAGAAAGAGAAATTAAGGAGTCCATCCCATTTACAATTGCACCCAAAACTATAAGATACCTAGGAATAAACCTAACCAAAGAGACTAAGAATCTATACACAGAAAACTATAAAGTACTCATGAAAGAAATTGAGGAAGACACAAAGAAATGGAAAAATGTTCCATGCTCCTGGATTGGAAGAATAATTATTGTGAAAATGTCTATGCTACCTAAAGCAATCTACACATTTAATGCAATTCCGATCAAAGTACCATCCATTTTCTTCAAAGAAATGGAACAAATAATCCTAAAATTTATATGGAACCAGAAAAGACCTCGAATAGCCAAAGCAATATTGAAAAAGAAAGCCAAAGTTGGTGGCATCACAATTCCGGACTTCAAGCTCTATTACAAAGCTGTCATCATCAAGACAGCATGGTACTGGCACAAAAACAGACACATAGATCAATGGAACAGAATAGAGAGCCCAGAAATAGACCCTCAACTCTATGGTCAACTCATCTTCGACAAAGCAGGAAAGAATGTCCAATGGAAAAAAGACAGCCTCTTCAATAAATGGTGTTGGGAAAATTGGACAGCCACATGCAGAAAAATGAAATTGGATCATTTCCTTACACCACACACGAAAATAGACTCAAAATGGATGAAGGATCTCAATGTGAGAAAGGAATCCATCAAAATCCTTGAGGAGAACACAGGCAGCAACCTCTTTGACCTCAGCCGCAGCAACATCTTCCTAGGAACATCGCCAAAGGCAACGGAAGCAAGGGCAAAAATGAACTATTGGGATTTTATCAAGATCAAAAGCTTTTGCACAGCAAAGGAAACAGTTAACAAAACCAAAAGACAACTGTCAGAATGGGAGAAGATATTTGCAAATGACATATCAGATAAAGGGCTAGTGTCCAAAATCTATAAAGAACTTAGCAAACTCAACACCCAAAGAACAAATAATCCAATCAAGAAATGGGCAGAGGACATGAACAGACATTTCTGCAAAGAAGACATCCAGATGGCCAACAGACACATGAAAAAGTGCTCCACATCACTAGGCATCAGGGAAATACAAATCAAAACCACAATGAGATATCACCTCACACCAGTCAGAATGGCTAAAATTAACAAGTCAGGAAATGACAGATGCTGGCGAGGATGCGGAGAAAGGGGAACCCTCCTACACTGTTGGTGGGAATGCAAGCTGGTGCAGCCACTCTGGAAAACAGCATGGAGGTTCCTCAAAATGTTGAAAATAGAACTACCCTATGACCCAGCAATTGCACTGCTGGGTATTTACCCTAAAGATACAAACGTAGTGATCCGAAGGGGCACGTGCACCCGAATGTTTATAGCAGCAATGTCTACAATAGCCAAACTATGGAAAGAACCTAGATGTCCATCAGCAGACGAATGGATAAAGAAGATGTGGTATATATACACAATGGAATACTATGCAGCCATCAAAAGAAATGAAATCTTGCCATTTGCGACGACGTGGATGGAACTAGAGGGTATCATGCTTAGCGAAATAAGTCAATCGGAGAAAGACAACTATCATATGATCTCCCTGATATGAGGGAGAGGAGATGCAACATGGGGGGTTAAGGGGGTAGGAGAAGAGTAAATGAAACAAGATGGGATTGGGAGGGAGACAAACTATAAGTGACTCTTAATCTCACAAAACAAACTGAGGGTTGATGGGGAGGGGGGTTGGGGGGTGTGGGTTATGGACATTGGGGAGGGTATGTGCTATGGTGAGTGCTGTGAAGTGTGTAAACCTGGTGATTCACAGACCTGTACCCCTGGGGATAAAAATATATGTTTATAAAAAAAAAATTTAAAAAAAATTTAAAAAAAAAAAAAAAAAGATAGACACCCAGTAGTAGAATTGCTGGATCATATGGTAGGTCTATTTTTAATGTTTTAAGGAAACTTAATACTGTTTCCAATCATGTATGCACCAATTTACGTTCCCACCAGTGTATGCAAAGGTTTCCTTTTCTCCACATCCTTGACGACGCTTGTTATTTGTTGTCTTATTGGTAATAGTCATTATGAAAGGTGTAAGGTGATGTATCATGATTTTGATTTGCATTTTCCTGATTAGTGATATTGAGCATCTGTTCATGTGCTTGTTGGCCATCTGTTTGTCTTTGGAAAAATGTCTATTCAGATCCTCTACCCATTTTTTAATTAGATTGTTTGATTCTTGTTATTGAGTTATATGAGTTCTTTATATATTTTGGATATTAACCCCTTATTGGATATATGATTTACAGATATCTTCTCCCATTCATTAGGTTTTCTTTTCACTTTGTTAATGATTTCCTTTACCGTGCAGAATGTTTTTAGTTTGATGCAGTGCCATCTGTTCTGGCTTTTGTTGCCCTCACCTGAGGAGTCTGATCCAACAAAAGCATTGCTAAAACCAATGTCAAAGGGCTTACCATTTGTATTTTCTTCTAGGAGTTTTTTGGTTCCAGGTCTTATTTTCAAGTCTTTAGCTCTTTTGAGTTACTTTTTTTTTTTTTAAAGATTTTATTTATTTATTTATTTGACACAGAGAGAGAGAGAGAGATCACAAGTAGGCAGAGAGGCAGGCAGAGAGAGGGGGAAGCAGGCTCACTGCCAAGCAGAGAGCCCGATGCGGGGCTCGATCCCAAGACCCTGAGATCATGACCTAAGCTGAAGGCAGAGGCTTAACCCACTGAGCCACCCAGGTGCCCCTTGAGTTACTTTTTTGTATACGGTATAAGATAGTGGCCCAGTTTTATTCCTTTGCATACAGCTGTCCACCTTCCCAGGATTATTTAATGAAGAGATGTCCTTTTCCTGTTTTGTATTCTTATTAGCCTTGTCATGAATTAATTGACCATGTATGTGTATTTTTTTTCTGGACTCTATTCTCTTCTGTTGATCTGTGTGTTTGCTTTTATGCCAATACCATACAGTTTCAATTACTACAGGTTTATAGTATAGCTTGAAACAGGAAACATGATACTTCTGGCTTTGTTCTTTTTTCTCATAATTGCTTTGGCTATTCAGGCTTTATTTGGTTCCATAGAAAATTTAGAATAATTTGTTATAGTTCTGTGAAAAATGTCATTTGAATTTTCATAGGCATTATATTAAGGGGTACCTGGGTGGTCTTGATTTTGGCTGAGGTCATGATCTCAGGATCATGAGGTTGAGCCCCATGCCAAGGGTCATGCTGGGTGTAGAGCCTGCTTAAGAGTCCTCTCTCACTCTTCCTCTGTCCCTCTCCCCACTGCTCACACTCTCTCTCAAAAAGGAAAAAAAAAAAATATATATATATATATATATATATAGTGTGTGTGTGTGTGTATGTATGTATGTATATATGTATATGTATATATATATATATACACACATTAAATAAATAAAGATTGCTTTCAGAAGTATGGACATTTTGGGCCGCCTGGGTGGCTCAGTGGGTTAAGCCTTTGCCTTTGGCTCAGGTCATGATCTCAGGGTCCTGGGATTGAGCCCTGCATCGGGCTCTCTGCTCAGCAGGGAGCCTGCTTCCCCTTCTCTCTCTGCCTGCCTCTCTGCCTCCTTGTGATCTCACTCTCTGTCAAATAAATAAATAAAATCTTAAAAAAAAAAAAGAAGTATGGACATTTTAACAATATTATTTTTTCCAATCCACAAGCATGGAATATCTTTCCATTTATTTATGTCTTCAATTTCTTTCATCTGTGTTTTATACTTTCTTTCACCTCCTTGGTTAAATTTATTCCTAGGTATTTTATTCTTTTTGATGCAATAGTAAATTGGGTTATTTTCTCAATATCTTTCTGATAGTTTGTTATTACTCTATATAAATTCAGTAGATTTTACCTATTAATTTTGTATCCTGAAACTTTACTAAGTTGATTTATTAGTTCTAACAAGTTTTGGTGTGTGTGTATAGGAGTCTTTGGACTTTCTATATGTAGTTTCATGATATTTACAAATAACTATAGTTTTATTTTTTCCTTTTCAATTTGGATGCTTTTTCTTGCATAATTGCTGTGGCTAGGATTTTCAGCATTGTTGAATAAACTTAGAGATAGTGGGCATCCTTATTTTATTCCTGATCTTAAAGCTTTTAGCTTCACCCAACTGCTCTTGATCATAGCTCTGTGTCTGTCATAAGGCCTTTATCATGTTGAGGTATGTTCTGTCTGTACCCATTTTGTTGAGAATCATTATCATAATTGAATATTGAATTCTATCAAATGATTTTTTCTGCATCTATTGAGATGAACATAGGAGTCTTATGTTTCATTTTATTAATAAGGTATGTCACAGTAATTCTTTTTGCAAATGTTGAACCATCATTGCATCCCTGGAATAAATGCCACTTGATCATAACGTATGATCCTTTTAATGTATTGTTGAATTCAGCTTGCTAATATTTAGTTGAGGATTTTTGCAGCTATATTCATCATATTGGTCCTTTTATTTTATATTATTTTATTTTATTTTATTTTATTTTATTTTATTATCTGTACTTGCCTGGTTTTGGTATCAAGGTAATCTGGATTAAAGGAGTTTAGAATAAAACTCCTTTGGAATAAAGTAAAAGGAGTTTGGAAGCTGTTTCTCCCCTTCACTTTTTGGAAGAGTTTGAAAAGTATAGGTATTAACTGTTCTTCGAATGTTTAGTAGAATTCACCAGTAAAGCATACGGTCTTGGACTTTTACTTGTTGGGAGATTTTGATTACTGATTCAATCTCTTTACTATCAATTTGTCTATTCATATTTTCTATTTCTTCATGATACAGTCTTGGAAGACTGAATTTCTAAGAATTTATCCATTTCTTATAGGTTTTCTGATTTATTAGTGTATTAGTGTTCATAGTAGTCTCTTATCATCCTTTGTATTTCTGTGTAGTTGTAACTCCTCTTTTATTTCTGATTTCATTTGATCCCTTTATCTTTTTTCTTGATGAGTCTAGCTAAAATGCTGTCAGTTTTTTTTAATCTTTGTAAAGAACCAACTCTTAATTTCACCGATCTTTTCTGTTGCCTCTTTGGTATCTATTTCATTTATTTCCACTCTGATGTTTATCACTTCTCTTTACTAAATTTGGGTTTTTTTGTTATTCTTTTTCAAGTTTTTTTAGGTGTAAAGTTAAATTGTTTATTTGAGACTTTTCTTGTTTCTTGAGGGTAGACCTGTGCCACCACAAACTTCCCTCTTAGAACCACTTTTGCTGCATCCCATAGATTTTGGTATGTTGTATTTGTTTTCATTTTCCTGTATTTTTTTTAAAATTTCTTCTTTGATATGACCCAGTAGTTGTTCACTAACATGTTGTTTAATCTCCACATATCTGTAGTTTTTCCAGTTTTCTTCTTGTAATTGATTTCTAGTTTCATACCATTGTGGTCAGAAAAGGTGCTTGATGTGACTTCAACCTCCTTGAATTTATTGAGATTTGTTCTGTGGCCTCATGTTTGATCTGTCCTGGAGAATATTCCATGTGCACATGATAGAATGTGTATTCTGCTTTTGGATGAAATGTTTTATATATATATGTATATGCATACACACACACACACACACACACACACACACACACACACACACATACACACATATAATGTCCATCTGGTCTAATGTCCTGTTAACACCAATAGTTTCCTTATTAATTTTCTGTCTGGAGGATCTATCCACTGATGTAAGAGGGTGTTGAAATTCTCTACTATTACTGGTTTACTGTAAATTTCTCCCCTTAGGTCTGTTAATATTTGCTTTATATATTTTGGTGTTCCAATGCTGGGGGCATATATATTTACAAATGTTATATCTTCTTGCTGCACTGACACTTTTATCAGTATGTAATACCCCTTTTTGTCTTTTATTACACTCTTTTAAAGTCTTTTTGTCTGATATGAACATGACTACCCCAGCTTCTTTTCATTTCCATTTACATGGAATATATTTCTTTATCCCTTTACTTTTAGTTGTGTATGTCCTTCTTAAGTGTCTTACAGGCAGCATATAGATTTTTTTTTTAATTCAATCAGCCATTCTGTCATCTTTTGATCAAAGAATTTAGTCCATTCATACTTAAAGTAATTTTTGATAAGTATATACTTATTGCCATTTTATTCATTGTTTTCTGGCTGTTTTTATAGTTTCTCTGTGTCCCTTCTTTTCTTTATTTCTTACCTTGTGATTTGGTAAATTTTCTTAATGTTGTATTTACATTGCTTTCTCATTTTTTTTCCATATTTACTGTATTTTGTTGTTACCATGAGGCTCACATAAATCATCCTAAGTATATAACAGTCTATTTTTAAGTTGATAGGTTAAATTAGAACACATTTCAAAATTCTACATTTTTATTTCCATCCTTTACACTTTTTATGTTTTTGATGTCACTTTTTAATCTTTTAATTTTATGTATCCCATGACAAATTATTGCCATCTTAGTAATTTTGCTACTTTGGTCTTTTAACCTGTTTTGTAGCTTTATAAGTGATTAATCAACTGCCTTTACTTACATTTGTCAGTGAAATTTTTACTTTCGTATGTTTTCTTTCTATAAGTTAGTTCCCTTTCTTTTCAACTTAAAGAAATTCCTTTCATATTTCTTGTACCACAGGTTTAATAGTGATGAACTCCTTTATCTTTTGTTTGTCTGTGAAACTCTTTATCTCTCCTTCCCTCTGAAAGATAATCATACTGGGTAGAGTATTTTTGGTTGTAGGTTGTTTTCCTTTCAGCATTTTGAATATGTCATGCTACTTTCTTCTAACTTGCAAAGTTTTTCCTGATAAACCTGCTTAAAATCTCACAGGGATTCCCTTGTTTGTAACAAGTGATTTTTTTTTTTCTTGCTGCTTTTTAAGATTCTCTTTTTATCCTTAACTTATGACATAGTAATTGTGATATTTCTTTGTGTCAATGTGTTTAGGTTTGTCTTGTTTGGAACTCTCTGAGCTCCCTGGACCTGGATGTCCTTTTCCTTTATTAGGTTAGGGAAATTTACATCCATTATTTCTTCAAATAAGTTTTCTGCTCCTTTCTCTGTCTCCCCTCCCTCTGGGACTCTTAAAATGCAAATGTTATTGTATCTCATATTGTCCCAGTGCTTTTTAAAGTTATCTTTTTTTTTTTTTTAATTCCTTTTTCTTTTTGCTGCTTTGTCTCGGTGAGTTTCATTGCTTTATCCTCCAGCTCACTGATCCATTCTCCCATGTCATCTAATCTACTGTTGAACTCTTCTAGTGTGTTTTCAGTTTGGTTATTATGTTCTCCAGGTCAATAATTTGTCTTTAGCACTTTCCTATGTTTCTGTCTCTTTCATTAAATTTCTCATAGTTTTCATCCCTTCTTCTCCTAAGGTTAGTGAACATCTATATAACCATTTGAATTTTTCATTAGGTGTATTAACTCTCTCCATATCATTAATACACTTTTCAGAGGTTTTGTCATATTCTTTTGTTTGGAACTTATTTCTCTATTTCCTCATTTTGCTTG
Source organism: Enhydra lutris kenyoni (assembly GCF_002288905.1). Lineage (NCBI taxonomy): Eukaryota > Metazoa > Chordata > Mammalia > Carnivora > Mustelidae > Enhydra > Enhydra lutris. The sequence continues at coordinate 12,781,893 of NW_019154092.1, forward strand.
ACTCTCTGTGTTTGTTTGTACATATGAGACATAACAGCTACCTTTCTCAGTCTTGAAGAAGTGCCCTTGTGTAGGTAATGCTTCTTCTCATTCAGCCCTGCCCCAGCTCTTGGTTGTTTCTCAAGCAGTGATTACCTAAGCTGCCTGATTAATTCTTTACAGGTCCCCATTGTTGAGAGTATGCCAGACCTGTCAGTGATCCAATGGGTGGAATCTCATTTAGTACCTAGTTTCAGGCTGACGGAAGCCAGAACCTAAGGCAGCAGCTTTTAAAGTGTGCAATAATATGCAGTCCTGTGGGGCTAAACTTGTAATTCCTGCAGGCCCCTAAACCCAGGAGATCTGGAGGTACCCCCTAAGTCACAAGTGCAAAATCTACATGAGTGTATAAATTACTTTCTGGGAAATTTCATCAAGCTATAGCAAGGCCAAGGGAGATGTACAAGGATAGTGTGCCCCTATTAACATTCCTTGGGTAAGTCTGCTTAGCCTCTAGATGTGTGGGAAACCTGAAGCCTGTCCCTCAGGCTGAAGCTTTAGGCTCTGTAAATAGACCTTTTTCACAGGAGGACTGGAGTTGGTTTCCTTCTGCTATCCATGCAGTGCCCTGGGTGTGATGTCACGCCAAATACTGTCTTTCTGATCATTATAGATGCATGTATATCTGGAACAGCAGCCCTCTTGACCACCAAGGCCAGGCAATCTCAGAGACACCCTTGTGTAGAATGTGCATACCCGGGGGCTTTAGCTAGGGAGCTGGAGAATTTAAGGGGTGGGGCACTCCCGCTGGCTTCAGTAAGGCAGGAAAAAATGTATTGACTGGTATCTATGGCCTTCTACAATGCAGTATGAGAGCCTTGTCTGTGCACTCACTCTGGCTTTAGGCTGGGACTGGCAGAATACCACAACCACTCATGCTCACCAGCTCTAGTCAGGGAGTAGGGGACTATCCCAACCACCAGTGCTGGCTGACTTCAGCAAGCCAGTAAAAGAATGCTGTGACATTTCTTGCTCACTTGCCCCGGAAGCACAGTAAGCATGGGTCCTCTCCAGCGTCACCAAATTCCACGAGCACTTGCTCTCACCCATTCCAGCAAGCTGAGGGAGGATGCCCCATCTGAGCTTGTCCACTTGTGCTAGCGGACTATGTGGAGAGTATAACAATGGCACCCACTAGGCCTCGGTCTCTAGGGAGTATCTCAACTCTCCCCTACCCTCCAGCCAGTGCCCCCACATCAACAAATGAATCTCCCTACGTGTAATCCAGGTGATTTTCAAAGCACTATTTTTTCACTGGGTCTTGAGTGAGCAAGACCATATGTAAGCCCTGCCAGAGAGGAAATTCAATTTCCTTTAGCACTTTGGGACTTCTGAACATCAGCTTCAGTGCTTTTCCAAACAGACATTCTGGCTTGTCCTCTCAGTGCATTTCCCAAGGGCCAGGGTATCCCATGTGGAACGCCAACCCCTCACCCCTCCAGGAGAAGCACCTTTCTGGTGAGCTCCCTCCCTATTATGTATACGGTCCTGGGGATAGGATTTTCTGTGAGACCATATCTCTTCCTCTCCTACTCATCTTGATACGATCCTTTTATCCTTTGTTGTTGGGGGGAGTTCATCGAGTTTCCAGATCTTTTTCAGAGCAAAATGATACATATGATACATGAGTTCAGGATCTCCCAATGCCACATTTTGTACCACCTTCTGGGTTAAGTATCTTTAAAACCTATCTCTTACATCTTGATTTTTTAGGTGGGGGAGGGGTAGCAGGACAGAAAGAATCTTAAGCAGGCTCTATACCCAGTGCCAGGCTCAGAGCTCAATCTCATGACCCTGAGATCAAGACCTGAGCCAAGATCATGACCTGAGCAGAAATTAAGAGTTGCACTTAACCAACTGAACCACTCACCCAGATACCCCTCACATCTTATTTTCTAATTTGCCACCATGTTAGAAGAGAAATTAGCGATAAAATAGTATTTTATTTTAAAGATTTTACTTATTTGTCAGAGAGAGAGAGCAGAAGCAGAGGGGGAGGGAGACGGAAAAGCAGTCTCTGTTGAGCAGGAAACCTGATGTGGGACTCCATCTCAGGACCTCATGACTGACCTAAGCTGAAGGCAGACACTTAGTCAACTGAGGCACCCAGGCATCCTGGCAATAAAATAGTATTTTAATATCTGCTTTCCAGTTTTGTAGCAAATATGTGATTCTTACAGTTGTACTTAATTATGCTGTATAGACAATACATTTTTTCTCTGAAACTCCCATTATCAAGTCAATTCCTAGTGAGTACATAAGTCTAGTAGTACCAATTTTGCTTCTTTTAAAAAAATATTATTTATTTATTTATTTATTTGAGAGAAAGAGAGAGAGAGAGAGAGAGCAAGCACAAGTGGAGGGGAGGGGCAGAAGGAGAGGGAGATGCAGACTCCCCACCAAGATGGGACTCAGTCCCAGGACCCTAGGATCATGACCTGAGTCAAAGGCAGATGTTTAACCAACTCAGCCACTCAGGTGCCCCCACCTGCCAAATTTTTCTTCTTGATGTCAATAGACATTTTTTTGTTTCATCATTAAATCAATTATATAAATGTTTCCAAATGTTTTCTCAATTCTTGTTCCTATGAATCTGAGATCTTCCTTTTACTTACTTTTTTATCTCCCTCTTTCCCTGTTACACTTCTTTGTTCCTCCATTTTTGCAGTAAAATTTGGGTGTCAATAGTCAACACCTTGATATATCAGGAAGAAGAGATTAAATGATGTTTCTTTTTGACAAATACTCTTTTGAAAATATACTACTAGCTTCTTATCTATTTTCTCAGCTATAAATTACACCTCCTAGTTTGCAAAGAGTGAATGTCATAGGTAGGTGTATAGCTTTGGAATAGTCTTGAGGATGCATGGTAGCCTATGTTGTCAAAAATTTCACCTTATTTATATGTTTGGATTAGATGGTTCCTTTTTGTTCCTCTTCCAAAATGAGTGTTCCTAGAAATTTCAACTAATAGTACAGTATTCGGAGTCAAATGACTAGAAATACAAAAGTTTTGTTACGCAAATATGTGTCTTTAAAACGGAACCAGAAGGCTATGCTGTAAATGGACAGAAAACTCGTGTGAAGGAAATTCATCTTCTGGACATACTGTTATGCTACCTTTTGCTATTTCCTGTAGGATGTTCCTATTTTCCCTTGAGGCGAAAAAAATGTTTTCATTAATCTGGGACAGCTATCTGTAGAGGTTTTATCCATTCTAGGGGTTATCTTTGAAAAGTGTCTTTGATATCTATATATTTGGGTTTCTGTGATTTAAAAATAAAACCTCTTTCAACACCATATGCAACCACTGTTAGAGTAATGGGGTTGCTGCTGTGAGGTTGCAGAACAGACTGGTGGCAGGTCAGGGGAAGAAAAAGCCATTTCAGGGTGTTAAGTATCTTGTATATCCTTAAAAGTATCTTTTAAGAAGAGGAAGTGTCCCTATTTTTTTAGAACTATAAATGCATGGCTGGAATATATAGATGCATATAAACATATGACATGTTTATACTATATGTATATGTATATGTCTATATTTACATATACATGTGTATATATATATATGCATAGATATAAATGCACACACACATATATTACATTTGGACAACTAGATAATTGAAGCAAATAGCTATGGAGATGTTTAAAACTATGCTATGTAAGTACTTTAACCTATGCACTTGAGCTTGGTAGTTAACGGGTTCACCCCAGGCTAGTTCTTTTGCAAGCTTTGTATTTTACAGAGAGATTATTCTAGAAGTCATCCCTTTGTAATTGTTGAGCAAACGAGTTTGTGCACAGCTGAGATCCATACCGCCATCTCTGCACACGCATGCAGTGCAAAGTCAGCTCAGAGACAAAATATTTAATAATGGAAGAGAGATCCATGATATCCATCTTGGCGATAGACTTCATTTATTTTTTTAATATGCTGCTCCTCCCCTACCCATGAGAGGATTCACTTACGAAAAGCTACAGCTGTGTCCCTGCTCTGTGTGCACTGTCTTAGCCAGGTGCTTCTAATTGCAAGCTTCCGTCTGGGAGCCTGAGCCCAGCTGTGCTGGGATTGATTCCTGCCACACAGGAAACTAAAGAGAAAGCCTGAACTAGGTCAGAAAACTGCCTCACTCATCAAGTCTCACCAACACTGCTTGTGCCCTTATTTCCTTGTGTGCGGCTGTCTTGGACATTGGTCTCTGTGGTTCCCTGGTCCTCTGGCCCTGAAAAACTTAGAGCATCCACCTGTGGACCCAGCTCTGTGCTCTGACTTTGGGGCAAGTTCTCGGCCCCAGACCAAGACATGAAGAGCCATATATCTCTAGCCAAGAAACAAGTCCCTCTGTATCTAGTCTCACTGTTTTGTCGACTTGAATCTAGTTTCTTCAGTGCTCCTCAGTTTTCCCTGTGATTAGACTTCATGGCCTGATGTGGCTGACTCCTTTCTGTTTTTGATTTTTGAGTCCACAGCTTAGCCTTCCTGGGGTTACAGTACCGCCCTGGTCCTGTCCATGAACCATGTTTGCCTGCGGCTTGAATCTTCATTATTTCCACACAGTTAGATATAGGGTCTGAGTCTTCTTCTGATATCGTTTGGGTCTCTGCAATGTATTGCAACACAGTTTGAGACCATTCTGTCGTCCCTAATGACTGAATTCTCTTTCTGTGCTCTCTCAATTGCTCTGCACCTCTTATGACTCAGCTCAGGTAACAATTCATGAAATCTTCTTTGGTCTCACTCTGTACCCCACCCCCCAGTCTCATTGTTAGGTTGGGCTAAATGTCCTTTCACAGCAATCTCCTGATGGCTTGGGCATATTTCAAATATATACATTAATTTATATTTATAATAATCAATTTATATATCTTTTACCTCTTCCTCCCCAGTCCCCTGGACTGGGTGTCTTCTGATGCCTGGCACTGTATGTGCCTTTTCAGTGTTTTTTGGATGAATGAATGAATCTTCTGACTTATGTTCCTTTGTGATACATGTACACAAGGTAGCCCCCCAAAACTTGTCTGAGGTGGATATCTTCCAAGACCTCCAGTGGATGCCTGAAACTGTAGATAGTACCAAACTCTATGAATGTTATGCTTTTTCATATACGTACCTACCTATGATAAAGCTTAATATATAAGTTCAGCACAGTAAGAGATTAACAACGATACCAATAAAACAGGACAATTATTACAATACTATAATACAAGTTAAGTGAATGTGGTCTTTCTCTCTCAAAAAATTTATACTGTACTTACCCTTCCTCTTATGAGATGTGAGATGATGGAGTGCATCCATGATGAGGTGAAGTGAGGTGAATGATGTAGGCATGTGACATAGGCTACTGTTGACCTTCTAACAATACATCAGAAGTAGGATCACCCATTTCTGGACCATGGTTGACCAAGGGTAACTGGAACTGCAGTCAGTGAGACCACAGATGAGGAGGGATAACTGTATGATTGTAACCCTTTGTCTTGCTACTTGCTACTTGCTAGAAGTTAATATATTAACCTCTAAAGCTTCATCTAACTATCACAAACCTTCACTGACCATTGTCTGTTCTTAAGCTGTACTGTTCGACCTCTGTCCAAACCACATGCTTGCTTGCCTGGTGCCTTATAACCTGATTCCCATGGGCCTCGTCATGCTCATTAAGTGGATGGTCTCCAGGAAGGTCCACTGAAGTATCTAATGTTATTCACAATGACTACAAGCTTAGGTAGGATAGATGTGTTCTCTTACTCAAGCTGGGAAATAATCTATGTCATGATAATGTGGTTCTTGGGAACTCTGAACCTTTGAAAGAATATGCCAAGCTCTAGAACTTTCTTCTTAAAAAGAAAATAATAAGTATTGAATAAATCACCTTTAACACCTTTCATGATGATTAACAAGATTTCAAAGTATTTTATGGTGAAGGGTTTCTAAAAATTCAAGGCCATTGTTTCAGTGTGAGTGCATGGTGTCTGCTGAGACCCTAACTCTGTCTGAAATCAAAAGCTGGTTTGGACCTTGTGAGCCAGAAGCTCTTTTCTTCATTGTGTCAAGTTCTGGGAGATCTTGGAATGCTGGATTTCTCCTTTTCTTCAACCTACCAAAATTCAATATTCTAAACTATATTTGGTGAGGGATGTGACTATTTTAGAGACAGTATTCAAAGATTTTTTTCCCCCAATAATATTATATTTTGATAATATCCATTTGGGGGACAAAATCATCCCATACATTGTCACCAGAAATCTGTCTTATACACAGCATTCTTTTGGGATTTTGCTCAAAATGTCTATAAGAAATTGTGCCTAGATTAAGACGATAAGGAAGAGAGAGAGAGAGAGAGAGAGAGGTCTTCCCTTTTGATATCCATAAAGCAGTGGCTGACATGGGTCCATGGCCAAGGGTCCATGGTCATCTCATAACTTTTAGATCATAATCTGTTGAGTTAGTGACTACAGTTATTTCCTTCAAGATTAAAAAGCAGAATCAGCATTTCTAATTGCTCCACCCCTCCTGGGCATTTAGGATCATTTGATGTTGTTAAATAAGCATTACTTAAGATTATCATTTTTTGATACATTCCTGGCAGAACATTGTTTCTCTCCCATATTCTGAATATAAATCTGCCTATGTTTTTGTCAGTCCCTTTCAGGGATTTTGGTCTTGATGTTTCCTAGCCTATAATGTTCTCATAGGCAATGCCTTCTAACTCTCTAGTTTCAGATGTACATCTTCAAAAAACATTCCCTAATGGCCCTTTCTAAAGTGTCCCCAGTGTTCACTCCACCTCACCCCACCCCACCCCTGTTATAGGCACATTCTGTCATATCAGCCTGTTATTTCTTACCACATTGTAGCCTGAAATCATCCTGTGTTTACTTGTTGTCTATTTGCATCTCTTCCAACAACCACCATTAGAATGTGAGTGTTGAGGATGGGGACTGTGTTTATCTTGTTCTCTGCTCTATCCCCAGTTTCTTTCAAACTTCCCAGCCTATCATAGACATTCAGTACATATTTGTTGAATGAATAAAAGAAAGGAAAATAAGAATGGATGGATAAAAGAAGGAGGGAGATAGGAAATAGAAAACAGAGATGAAGGAAGAAAGGAGTGAAGGAAGGTAGCCAGACATGATGAATGATTTGTTTGTGTGACCGAGTACTTTAAATTTGAAAGAAAAGGAACCTGTGGAAATGGTGACCAATTACTCTGCTGTTTTTTGATCTCTCCTTCTATCAGGAGACATGTTCATACCTCCCTCGCTGCTCTGAGCACCAACTTCATCCTTACCTATCTATCATTGCTCAACTGACACTGCAGATTTTATAATTACCAGTTATCTCTTAGTGAGTCACTTCAAGATTAAACTGTGGACAATGGTTATGAAAAGTCAAGACTGGTGTGAAATTCACCTTTTCATATTGGATTTCTGTCATGACATGAATTGCATACAGAACTCCTATTGTCTGATTATTTCCTTTGCAATGAAGGCTTTAACTTCAGCCTTTTCACCAGTCAGTGACGCCATCTGATGACCTGTAAAAATTTAATTGGGCACTCTGATATATTTAGTAGCAGCTCACTGCTCTTTTAAACAGTTGCTAACATTATGTGAACCACTGGGTGCTTAATTTTATGGGTGTTTTTGAAACAAATGATGGGTTTTTTAATGGTCTCTTAAAAATAGTATTATAATTAATCTTCATTAGTTTTCAGTCAAGATAAATATTCATGTTCAAAACAGTGATTGTGTTGAAGAGAATCGGTTAGACTGAAATGTAGTCCAGTGCATTCTTCTTTATTAATTCAGCCAGCCCTCTCTGCTGTTAAAAGGTATTTTTTTCATTTTTAATAGCTTTTTTTAAACCTCAAAGAGATACTTAAAATTCAGTCATTGTATCAAATAAAGAATAGCTGCGTATGTCAAGTAATTTCACCAGTGAGAGTATTTATATATCCAAATGATGTCTCATTTCATAGGAAATCTTAGCAAAAGCACAAGTTTCATCACATTGTTACTGAATTAAAATATGGTAAGAGAAAATTTCCAGTTTAATAATGATCTAGATCTTTGTGGGTAGATAAGCTACTCATCCAAATGGAAAATAAACAGATTTTTTTAAAAGGTACTTTTTTTAATGAAAAGAGTAAGAGTTGGAATTCAGGGGGGGAAAAAAAAAAAACCTGGATTCTAGTGTAGCTCTGCTACCAATCACTTGTGTGCCTTTGGGCAATTATTTTCATTATAATGCCCTTGTTGATAAGAATGTTGCAGCAACCTTCCAATGAGTACAGTGTTTTGCAATCTTAGTAGCATTGTGAAACAAAAAAATGCAATTTAAATGTAAAGCAATTTCAGAGGGTATAAGCTTCTCCCTGTCCTAGAGTATATTAATTATTGGTGGGTCTATCATTTAAAATACTAACATAAAATTATTGGTATTTAAAAACATGTATAGGGGTACATGGGTGGCTCAGTGGGTTAAAGCTTCTGCGTTAGGCTCAGGTCATGATCCCAGTGTCCTGGGATGGAGCCCCGCATCAGGCTCTCTGCTCAGCGGGGAGCCTGCTTCCTCCTCTATCTCTATGCCTGCCTCTCCACCTACTTGTGATCTCTGTCTGTCTAACTGAATAAATAAATCTTTTAAAATAAAATAAAAAAATAAAAGAAAAAATAAAAACATGTATAGAAGTAATAAAAGGTTCCGCTTTAGTCATTTAATTAAAAAAAAAGATTATCCCAAAGAAGGTATCGTATTTGCATTTGCATCATTTACAATGCAAAAGGAAAAGGTGTTTTCCAGAATGGATCACTGCAGATTCTCTTCCCAACAAGCAATCACTTAATCACTTAATTGGATAGAATTACATTTTAAAATAATTATTTAAAGAGAATTGTCCTAAGGACATGTAGCAAATAGAGAAGTGTCCATTCATTTTCTCACTTCTTGTACTAAATCTCCTTTAAGGCAGGAGTCTGTAGCATTTTGACTGTGACCCTACCTCCCACCCCAAGATTAAACTGTGCTCTGATCCAGGTAAATTCAACTACGAACATGAGGCCCTTCCATCCCCCAGCTCCCATTCTGGGGCCACAGTTTCATCTTGGGAAAGACAGCCTGCCAGTGTTCTCTTTCTTCCATTTTTTCAAAAGTTTTGTCCTAGGCAGGTATGTCTAAGAGGTCCAGGGCTCCTTTCCTGTGCTTAACCACTATTTGAAGACAGAAATTCTGTCCTAGGCAGAGCAAATGAAGGATACTAGTGCCCTGGTCACTCTCACCACAGCTCAGTTTTTTTTTTTTTTTTTTAATTTTATTTATTTATTTGTCAGAGAGAGAAAGGGAGAGAGAGCAAGCACAGGCAGACAGAATGGCAGGCAGAGGCAGAGGGAGAAGCAGGCTCCCCGATGAGCAAGGAGCCCGATGCGGGACTCGATCCCAGGACGCTGGGATCATGACCTGAGCCGAAGGCAGCTGCTTAACCAACTGAGCCACCCAGGTGTCCCCCACAGCTCACTTTTAAGGCCAAGGTTCCACATGCGGAAAAGCAAGCCAAGAAATGGGTACCATCTCTGCTACCATCCATTGGTGAGGCAGGGTATCACTCAGAAAAGTGAGTCACAGTGTTCTGCCCCCAGCTGTTAGTGGTGGTACAGAGGTTATGCCAGGAGAAGAGGTAGGCCTCCAGGGATGATGACATCTACAGCTCTGCCTGAAGGAGCTGACTTTATTTGGAACAGAGCATGGAGAATTCTATACCTAAGGACATTGTCAAAAGCAATGAACATCTTGGTATAGTACAATTAGGAAGGCACTCATAGCTCCATGATACAAGCAACAACAGGCAAAGTGGCAGAGCAATCAGAAATTTAACAAGAGAAATAATGGAAAGAGACAGCCAAGTAGATCGTGGTGGTCAAGAAGGCTATGTGCAAATTCTAGGCTGTACTTAGCCAAGAGCAATCAGAGCTGGATGTGGACAGACTTGAAAATACCTCCTAAGCCATACCAGATCAATAAACACAGAGCAGAAGCCTTACTGGCACTAGGGGTTTTATCAAAAACTGGGTGAACAACAACCTGCCTTAACCCAGAGGCAACTCCTAGGAAAGGAGGCTTAAGAATGAAATCAGACCTGTCCTTGGCAGTGGGAAAGACTGTGTACATGCCTACAACTGTTGTGTTTCAGGCTGAAAACAAATCACACCAGAGTATGATTTGAATATACATGAAAAATAAAGTGCTAACAAAGGCAATTATGTAGGTAAATATAAAAGACAGTATAATTGAATGTTTATTCCCTTTTCTTCTCTAAACTGATTTAAGAACAATTAAATAAAACAATATGCATAACATGCTATTGTTGGATTTAAAATATATAGAAATTTAATATATTTGATAATAATAGCACAGAAGGTGGATAGGAGCAATGCTGCGGTGGAATAAGAAATGTCACGGGGTGGTGGCTCAAACCCACAGAAAGAAATGAAGAGAGTTACAAATGATATGAAAGAAGGTTAATATAACAAACCATATAAAGATACAACTGCTTTCCTTTTCTGAATTAGTTTCTTTAAAAGGTATAACATATAAAGTAATAATTATAACAATACAATTGTTTGTTTTTTTTACATATATGTAGATATACACACACACACACACATACATACTAGAATTAAGTTTGTATAAGTGAAGTAGATTTTGGTAAGTTAAAATGTACTTTGGAAGCACTAGATCAATCACTAAGAAAATGATACAAATATATGCAGAGAAATAAAAATTATTAAAATGAGTAAAATATTACACTTAAGATATCAATTTAATACAAAAGAAAACTGAAGGAAACTGGAGGAACAAAACAGATATGAGACATATAAAAAAATAAAATGGCAGATAAAAATCCAAATATTACAATAAAAATATTAAATATAAACAATACAATCAAAAGGTGGAAATTATTAGATTAGATAAAAGGAGAGCTCCAACTATATACTATAAGAGACACAATTTACATTCCAAGGTTCAAGTAAGTTGAAGATAAGTGATAGAAAAGGAAATGCCGTGCAAACATCAACCTTAAGAGACCTGGAGTGGCAATATTAATATAAGACAAAATAAATAGGCTTTCAAACAAAAAATGTCACTAGAGATAATAAGGGAAATTTTATAATGATAAAAATCTCAGTCCACAAGGAGGATATAACAATCATAAACATATATGCAACTAACAACAACAGATCCTCAAAATACAAACAGAACTGACAGAATTGAAGGGAAAAATAGAAAACTCAGTAAATAGTTGAATACTTCAGTACTCTGCTTTCAGTACTCTACTTTCAGTAATGTTTAGAACACCTAAACAAGTGATAAACATAAAGCAAAGACTTTACCAACAATATAAACCAACTAAACCTAACAGGTATCTATCAAACACTCCAGCCAAAAGCAGCAGAATAAACATTCCCCTGAAGTGCACATAAAACATTCTCAAAGATGGACAATGTGGCCCATAAAGCAGTCTTTAGTAAATTTAGAGGATTTAAAATATGCAAACTATTTTCTCTGACCATAGTGTAATTAAATTAGAAGTCAAAAACAGAAGCAAGTTTGAGGAATTCATGAATATATGTCATTAAACAACATATCCTAAATAATTAATGGGTCAAAGAAGAAAAATCACAAATTAGAAAGGAATGAAAACGGAAATAAACGAGAACTTATAGGATGCAGTTAAAACAGTGCTGAGAGGGAAATTTATAGCTGCAAATGCTATATTAAAAAAAAAGAACAATCTCAAATCAAAAACCTAAACTTTCACCTTATGACGCTGAAAAAGGAAAAACAAACTAAATCCAAAACAAATAGAAGGAAATAATAAACACTACAGCAGAAATAGGAAAACAGAAAACAATAAAGAAAAATCAGTGGAATCAAAAGTTGATTTTTTGCAAAGATCAATAAAATTGATATCAAAAACTAGACTGACTGAACGAAGAGAGAAAACTCAAATTACCAAAATAAAAAATAAAAAACAAAAACATCAGTACCGATTTTACAAAAATAAAAAAGAAATATAAGAAAACAATATAAATAATGTATGGCAACAAATTAGATAACTTAGATAAAATGACCAATGTCTAGGAAAACACAAACTACTGAACCTGACTTAAAAAAAAAAAAAAAAAGAAAATCTAAATAGACTTATAATAGATTGAATTATTAAATTTTAGAGGTTCCCATAAAGAAAATCCCTGGCCAGATCTTTTCACTCTTGAATTCTACTAAACATTTTATGAAGAACCAATAGCAATCACTTATAAGCTCCTCCAAATGATTGGGATAAAAGTAAATTAAAAATATACAAAGAGTGTTTGAAAGGTATCAAAAACTTTTTCAAAATGTTCCCTCAAATAACTCAACTAAAAGGAAAAGAAGAGACAATTTTATTTTCCTTCTCTCCTTCCTCACATTCTCAGGATCCTGATTACTCGTACTATTACTAAACTACTATAATTTAGTTTCAATTGTGGGCTACATAAATCTGTAGGAAACCTGGACATCTAACCAGCGTGATATATTATATTCCCCCCAAATATAGTATCTCTGGGACTGGTCACTAAACAACTGACTGGAATGAACTTTGGGGACCTGACATGATTTTAATTTGGAGACTGCTTGTGTACAATTTTTTAAGATGATTTGTTTTCCTAATTATTGTTTATTAAACTTATTTCTACAGTCAGTTTCCAGTCCCTGAATATACACTGGGGAATTAAATGGCTTGAGAGTAACCACTGTAGACAAATACACACACACACACACAGAGTACCTTTTTTTTTTTCCTGGACACAATAGGAATCTTCTAAATATGTGAAATATGCAGTTGACCCTCAAACAACATGAGTTTGATCTGTATGGGGCTACTTAATTGCAGATTTTAAAAATAAGACAGTGCAGTACTGTAAATATGTTTTCTCTTCCTTATGGTTTTCTTAACATTGTCTTTTCTGTAGTTTCCTTTGTTGTAAAAATACAGTATATAATACGTATATGGAATTTATGATGATTGCTTGTGTTATCAGTAAGGCTTCCGGTCAATGGTAGGCTGTTAGTAAGTAAGTTTTGGGGGAGTCACAAGTTGTACATGGATTTTCAACTGTGCATAGAGTCAGCTTCCCTAATTCCTATGTTGGTCAAGGGTCAGCTGTATGTATTTAACATTCCAATGCTTGAATGATTCCCTCCAAAAACACAACCTAGGAAAGTAAAAAAGGAATTAAAGGGTAAGGGTTTAAGAAGAAAAATAATTTTCAGAGTGGTCTGAGTTAAGATTAATGGTAGTTAGATTCATTTGAATTAGATTAGTTCTGAACTGCTGTAGGCTGGGCGTTTAGACAGGATTCCAGGAGTGAATCTAGGGAGGTGAGAAATGATTTCAAGAGTAGCCAGCCGCTCAGGAGATTCTCTACTGGCTTCTGACTGGCAACTGTGTCATTAAGTTGGGGAGGGCCTTCTTCTGTTGTTCAGGAAAAAACAATGTAAGTAGCCAAGTAGCGAAGCGGGGGTGGAGGGGTTGTCTAAGGTCAGTTGGCATTTTAGCCTTCTCTGAACATTACAGTAACCATGGAATATTTTAACCCCAGGTATCTTGTGATAGGCAGATTCCTGTGCATGACCCCCCATGAACCCTGATCTTGTGTAACGTCTTCCCCTGTGGGTGTGCATGGGACCTGTGAGGCTGAGAAATATTGTCCCTTATATGGCAAAAGGGATATGATATCGGTTGACCTGGTCTAATCACATGAGCCTTTGAAAAGCAATCGTAGGTGTGATCTGGCAAGATGGTCTGAGCCCCAAGTCGTACAGCTCAGTCCATCCACATTCATGGCCATATTTTCAAAAGCACACCCTCTTAACATTGTGGATGGGGCAGGAGGTTTTCCAGCTGTTAGTCGCAAACCAGGCCTGGAATTACCATATCCCTTTTCACAACATAATCAGTGATGCTGAATCCAGGTCATAAAAGCAGACTTCTCCAATACAAGCTCACTAATGAGGTAACTCACCCCACTTTGGACAGTTCCAAACAACACAGAGTTCTTACACAAGTCCCTCCATAATTTATACCTGTTATACCATTTGTACAACTTTTAAGATGATTTGTACTCTAAGAGCTATGTTACTTGGCAGCCCTTCAGTTACTGAAGACAGTTCTCCATAGGTTTCTCCCTGGGCTTTTCCTCTTTCCTCTGGAAGTGCTCCAGGCTACAGTATTTAAGGCTGAACACAAAGTCCCAGATATGCTGACAAGTATCAAATAGAGGACCATTTCCTTCTCAGTCTTAGCACTTTTCTGTAAGAAATGCTGCCTAAAATTGCTTTAAAGTACTTTGCTGTTGCATCACATGGGAAACTCATTTTTCTGTAATAGGAAGGTTTCTCTAGCCCTGTTTTGCAGAGAGACACATAATGAAGACGTCAGTTAAAGAAAGTTCTAATATAAAACAAATGCAAGATATTGTTGGATCCTTTCTTGGATTGTGTAATATGTTCTCAATTCTTTGTAAGTAAAGGGGGGGAAAAAGCCTAACTTTTAATCAGACCAGAAGCACTAAAAGGAAAATCCTGATAGACAAACACATACATTTATACCACATGGAGATATAACAACATGGAAAGGAAATAGAATTCAACAGCTAAATTATGTTCCTTTGACACTCATTTTCATTGAAAGGCAAAAGAGGTCAAACATAGCTATCTACCATTATTATTATTATTTTTCATCAGCAAGATAAGAGAAATCCCTTTTTTAAAAAGATTTTATTTATTTATTTGAGAGAGAGCACACACACGCTCATGAGTTGGGGGAGAGGCAAAGGGGGCAGTAGAGGGAAGGAATCTCAAGCGAACTCCATGCAGAGCACAGAGCCAGGCGCAGGGCTCGATCTCACAACCTAAGATTATAACCTGAGCCAAAATCAAGAGATGGACACTTAACAGACCGAATCACACAGGCACCCCAAGAAAAATCTTTTTATTTATTTTTTTTAAGATTTTATTTATTTATTTGGCAGAGATCAGAAGTAGGCAGAGAGGCAGGTGAGAGAGAGAGAGGGAAGCAGACTCCCTGCCAAGCAGAGAGCCCGATGTGGGGCCCTATCCCAGGACCCCAAGATCATGACCTGAGCTGAAGCGAGAGACTTAACCCACTGAGCCACCCAGGCACCCCCAAAAATCCTTTTTTCAACAGCTTTATTAAGAATTAATGTACATACCACACAACTCACCCATTTAAAAGGTACCTTTCAAATTTTTTAGTATATTCATTTACAACGTGCAACCATCACCATCACCTGTGTCCCCCAACCCCTCTACACTGGAAACAAACCCTGAAATCCCATTATTTGTAATGGTGAGGAAGAAGACGCTGCCATCCATTTGGGGTCATGGAAACATATAAACTGGAAAAAGGAAAGAGATGAAAGGGGGCAAGGGAGGCATCGAGGAATGTCTGTCCTCTCTGCAGATCTGGACTCCAGTGCCTCTGCTAGAAGGCAGTCATCTTCAAATCACTTTTCCCTGGTAACAACAGCTTGTGGAACGTTCCCTGTGTGATTCCATTTAAACCTAATGGGAGTGTCAGGGCTTATAGAAAAGCTGAATCGTGAATTACATTCCATTCCCCACTACTGGGCTCTCCCTTGCCTTTCAGAAGGGGTTCAGGCTGAAGTAGGCTCTAAGTGCAGTGTGTGTTTTGCTTCAGCAAAGAGGCAATTGTAATCAAGTGGGGCTGTGTTTTAGGCAGGCAGTTTTAAAACAAGTACTGGCATTGGGTTGCTTTTGAAAAAGCCTATGTGATTTTCTTTCTAAGTTTCAGGGGCAGGAGTGTTAGAGGAAATCTAGAGCATCTTATTTGGAATTACTAGAATGTGACTGGAATATTCATTAAAAACAAACAGCGATCACAAAATGCACGAATCTTGTTCTTCCTGAGAGCTATGAACTCTGAATCCATCTACAAATTGACTCACATTTGAACGTTGGCCACACACGTTGGCCACACACGTTGGCCCCTCCTCTCAGACCCAGTGTAGGTCTATCTGAAGTCTTTACATCAGAAATATCAAGTCCTGAATTAGATCTGTTGTTCTGATAGCATAAGCCCTGGTAAATGTCTTTCTTCAAAAATGTTATTTTTTTAGGACTATTTTTTTAAAGAAATGAAGAAAAATAAGGAGTTCGTTTTGGGTTTTTGTCTGTGAAGATAAGCAGTGCATCCCTAGATCTGTGAAATTCTGTTCTTCTCTTCCCTCTGCCGGCTGAAGAGAAGTATTGCTGGTCCTTCATGTTTTCTTCCTGCAAGAGTGGGAGCACACTTCTGGCCAGCATGATTCAAAGAGCTAAAGGAAATGCAATGGTCAGTTGTAAGATTTCCAGAGACAAACGAGATTTCCTGGTCTCTTTTCCTGGTTTCTTACTGCAGCCTCAGGATATAGAAAGTTGACACATGCAGGACTTGGGGACACCACAGCTGAGAAGACAACTGATTTCTTCCAACAGGATGTTCAGAGAATGGCTGTAAAAAGAAGTGAATTCAGAGGAGGACGTTTTGTGTGTGTGTGTGTGTGTGTGTGTGTGTGTGTGTGTGTGTGTTGGGAGGGGTAGGGGTGGCTCTCAGGAAGTTTCACCATTCTGTACAACCTATAATTATGTCAGTAATTTTTTAATATTGTAGCTACCTGGGCACCGAATAGGCTCATCTCTGAGTTGACATAAGGAATCTATTTCTTTTTTCTGTCTTACGCTACCACTATTCCTGCTTTAAAGAAAAACAACAACAACAACAACAACAAAAAAAAAAAAATTTTTTTTTTTTTTTTTTTTTTAAGTTAAGCAGGTTTTTGGTTTAATTACTGCTTTTAAATCTTCCTTTACCTTGACGTTTGAATATTGGGGTTAAGGAGGCAATGAACATAGTGAGAAATAGATCGTATTTAAATTATTTTAAGTATCGATGACTTTCTGTTATCTGCATGTTTCTTTGGGTGAAACCAAAAGTTCAAAACTAAATCCAAATTGCTGAGTTGAATTAAATACATTGCACTCACAAATTCAATAATAAATGACTATAATTTGACTTTAGGAAGCATGGCTAAAAGTCTTGTAAGTAAAACTTGAGATTTAATTTACAGTTTAATTTAAATGGCCTTTCTACTTCTGAAACCACAGGCTTTTATTTCATATCGTCTATTCTTAAGCATTATTGGTTCCCCTTTCCCCCAAGAAGTGGTATCTAAAATTCACAAGCATATGTGACACTGGGGACTCGTTATTTGTATTTAGGATTCACCCTGCCTCCCTTACTGTGTCATGTCAAAGCCAGATGAAGGGTGCACTACACATGGTTATGAACTAAAGTCGTGTGCCTGAGCACCATTTCTATGCTTGGTACTTGTTCCATCCACCTTTTCCATTGCTTGGTTCCTCAGGACTATAGTGGTGCTTCCTGAGCACCTGTCACCTGATAGCTCGTCTTGTTTTAGGACACTGAGTATACCCCTTGGCTGAAAGCAGAGTCTTAGAACATTCTGCCCATGTGTGTTCTTCTCCACCACCCCAGAGGAGGCTCCTTTTATGGAAGGGCTTTGTTTCAGTTGCTTGCGAGTCCCCCAGCACCCAGTGTAGTGCTAGCTCTCAGGATGTGTGTGTGTATATGTATTTCGACCGTTATTCACTGAATGAGTAAATGTCCAAGAGCTAGACAAGTTGATAGTCTGTTTTATGATTACTTTGTTGGGAGTTAAAGCAAAGGAAAGGAAGAAGATTGGACAAATCTAATAAAAATAGAGTGGTTATAGGAATAATTGTAATCACTAGGAAGACTTGTACCTTAAGCTATTTTACTTAAACAAGAGAAGGGAAAAAGGTTAGTTGAGTCACCAACACCAAGCTCTCATAATTATATTCTTATTTTCTACTATATATTCTGAGATGAGAACTAGACAGAGTAGATACAAATAATATACATAATCTGCGATCTAAAAACAAAATGTATCAGAAAAACAATGTTACCATAAAGTCAGTATATTTGAAGAATTTTCAAAAATAAAAAGCAGAGGAGATAGCAATGATCAGAACAGAAAAATGAACAATAATAGAGTTGGAACAATAAACCAAGCCTGGTTCCTTAAAATGCCCAGTAAAAGTGAAACCCTTGCAAGGCTGATCAAAAAGAAAAGGGAAACTCTAAAAATAAATTATGTTAGAAATAAAAATAGGGATGGGGTGCCTGGGTGGCTCAGTCAGTTAAGCTTCTTACTCTTGATTTTTGGCTTAGGTCATGATTGTGGGGTCATGAGATGGAGCTCCAGGTCTTGGGCTCTGTGCTCAGCAGGGAGTCTGCTTGAGATTCTTTCTTTCTCCTTCTTTATCTGCCCCTCCCTACTCATGCACACTAAATAAATAAATAAATAAAATCTAAAAAAATTAAAATAAAGATGTAACTATATTTGGGGGGTGGATTGAAGAAAGCATAAGAAATCACCTTGTATACACTGGGCAATTTTGGATGCAATTATTATTTTTCTAAAATATATACATTTTCAAAATTGACTAATGGAATATAAAATTTTAAGAGAACAATAATCACAGAAGAAATTAAGGTAGTCAAAAATCTATCCATAAAATAAGCATGAAGTTCAGAAAGTTTTTATAGGTTATTCCTACTACACTTTAAAAAATAGGTAATTTTATATTTAAAAATAAAAATGATATATTCATTGTTAATATAATATTGGTAATATATATGATGTTTATATAATTCTGCTTATATAATACAAAGAATAGATGTTTATAAGTTATTTGATATAAAACCATATCCAGATAATAGAAAAAGATTGCAAATATCTTGGCTAGTTAGGAAAGGCAAGCAAAACTCTATACCAAACTAGAGGAGAGGAGACACATTCAAAAAGAAAAACTGTAATCCAATCTCGCTCATAAACACTGACGCAGGAGCGCCTGGCTGACTCAGTCAGAAGAACATGTGACTCTTAGTCTTGGGGTCGTGAGTTCGAGCCCGACATTGGGTGTAGAGATTATTCAAGTAAATAAATAAACTTTAAAAAATATATATGGATATAAAACTCCTAAATAAGCTATTAGTAATTAAAATATAGCAATGCATCTAAAGAATTAGATATGCTAAAAAAAGAATTGAATATGTTGACAAAGTGTAGTTTATATTAATTATTCTAAGGTAATTTGATTTAGATATCTATTGTTATTCCTCATGTTAACAAAGAAAGGAAGAAAAAAATGTATGGTTGTTGCTTAAAAAAAAGAAATTAATATAAAACCCACTGCTGATTTTGAAAGAAATAGTGAAAAAAGAATAGAGAAAATGTTATCTAACTTGCTGGAGCAAGAATCATTATCAACGGTAGGACATAAACTGCATATCAGTGAAAATTATTAACACCAGGATGTATCGGCAATTAATCCAAGAAGTGTAGTGGGATGAGAGGAATGAACTTTGATTACTTAAGATAATATTATTGTCTTTGTGAAAATCAAAGGTTAATAGAAAACTAAGAATTAAAACTAATAAAAGACTTAATCACATTGGCCAGATTAGAAATCAATAAGCAAACAGTGGTTTTCCTATACACCTTCACTAACCTCAGTTAGAAAAAATTTCTTAAATTCCCTTCACTATGGTAATCAGTATCCTAAAATAACCTAGGAATAGATATACAAAGACTCATAAAACTCATTGAAGAAAATTATTAAGCATTTGGAAAGTGTATAGACACCCTGAGTAAATAAAAAATATGTGAAGCTCCTGGCTAGGAAAACTCTATTTAGGATACCAGTTCTTCTAATGTTACTCTTTAATTTAACATCCTACAATCCCAATAAAAGGCCCAGGAGGAGGTTGTGGGGTTTTTTTTTAAGATTTTATTTTATTGTTTGAGAGAGAGTGAGCACAAGTGGGAGGAGGGGCAGAGGGAGGGCAGGAAGTAGACTCCATGCTGAGCAAGCAGCCTAGGACCCTGGGACCATGACCTGAGCCAAAGGCAGATGCTTAACCAACTGAGCCACCCAGGCACACCCTAGAAGTTTTTGTCAGTTCTGAAAAATTGGCCTGAAAATTTTTCTAAAAGAGGAAATGGGCAAGAAGAGCTAAGAAAATTGGAGGGAGAAGTAGGGGGGGAAAAAAAAAAGAAAGAAAGGAAGGAAGGACACTTTCTCTACCAGTTCCCAAAACACACTGTTGATGGTTTTCAACACCAACCCCCAGGCATCTTTCCTAGTTGTGAAACAATTGTGAATAAATTCATGAGCTGGTTAAGAATTAAAATACAATTTCCTTCATTGGCAATAAACCCAGAATGAAGAATGCAGCCTGGGCTTCCTGGTTCTTCCCTCAAATTTAACTTACCCACTGGGTCACAGGCAGAACAACTGGGGAAAGTGCATCGCAGTGTCTACAGAGCTGGAAAGGACTCTTACCAGGACTCTTACCTCGGAAAGTAGCTGAGAGAGAGGTCACCTGCTCGCAGGCTCTGCAGGTTCCAGACACAGAGGCAAGAGCTTCATCTGATCAATCAAATAAATCCCTTCTCTTCCCAAAGGAAGTGGTAAGTTAGTGTAAAGAGAGAGGAGCGGGAATCCCTGTTAGGAAACATGAGACTGAGTAATAGAGTTTCCTAACATGAAGGATAAAGCACTGAAACTGAAACCATTTAATGATGACACAAGAATGGACACAGTACTTGCAGGAACAAAAATGAGTACCAAACACATTCAGGTATATGTCAATGTGCATTATATGATGAAAATAGCTATGTCAGTTGTGATCATTTCAGCTGCAAGTAACAGAAAATCTAATTTATATTAGGTTAAAATGTAGAAGAAATTTTTTGGCTTGTGTAACTGAAAAATTGAAGGGAAGATGAAGGCTTCAGGTAGGACTGAAAAATAAAAAATTAAAAATGGAACTACCATAGGATCCAGTAATTCCACCCACTTCTAAGTATATATCTGAAGGAAATGAAATTACTGTCTTAAAGAGATATCTGTACCCCCAAGTTCATTGCAGCATTATTTATAATAGCCAAGACATGGGGAAAATACCTAAGTGTGCATTGACAGATGAATGAATAAAGAAGTGCGATGTGTTATCCAGTGAAATATTATTCAGTCATAAAAAAGCAAGAAATGCTGACATTTGCAACAACATGGATGGACCTTGAGGGTATTATGCTAAGTTAAATAAGTCAAACAGAAAATAACAAATACTATATGATCTCACTTATGTGTAGAATCTCAAAAAAAAAAGATCTATAGAAAGTAGATCTGTGGTTGCCAAGGGGCAAAGAGAGGCCGAGCAATAGGTCAGTGTGGTCTAAGGGTACCAGCTTCCAGTTATAAACCAAATGAGTTTTGGGGAAGTATTATACAGTGGGGTGACTATATTTACAATACTGTACTGTATATCTGAACATTGCTAAGAGAGTACATCTAAAAAGTTCCCAACACACACAGACACAAAAATTATAACTGTGTGGGGTGATGGATATATTAACTAACCTTATTGTCCCTATTGTAACCATTGTGTTTTGCAGTATATATATATATATATATATATATATATGAATTCATCACACAGTGCACCTTAAACTTACACAATATTATATGTCATCTACATCTCAACAAAGCTGGAATAGAAAAACCACACTACTAAATAACAGTTGGTCAAAGAAAATGTCCCTGGGGCAATTTAAAATCAATTTGAATGGAATGAGAATAAAAGCCCAACACATCAAAACTTGTGAAACACAGTTAAAGCCATACTTACAGGAAAATGTATAGCACTAAAATGCTTATATTAATTGAATGATTAAGTTACTGGTTAATTCAACTAAGTTAATTAGTAACATCATTTTTACTTAACATTTTAGAGTTTAGAGAACAGCTTTACTCATACTTTGTTATTTGGGCTTTGCTCTAAAGAGACAGACAACAGTTGAATGGAGAAGTCAAACCAGATTTAGTGGATGGCAGACAGCCTATTTTCTTCAATGCGGCATGTTCATTGGAAACCTCTCTGCCTTCTTATCCTAAGCTACATCCAGCAGCTTCCCCACCCCACCACAGGGCGTCACATAGTGTCCTTGCACTGTTTCACAGTTCAGATGGCCCCCAGCAGGGAGAAGGAGGGTGGAGCATTGTCCAATCTCTACCTTTCAAAAATAAACAAAAGGCAATTATTTGGCACAAATGGCCTTCTTTTCCGGTTTCTGCCCAATGTAAGTTTCGTTTCGGTTACCAAATTATTCAATCAAACCAAGCTCATAGCAAAGTCTGTAATCACTTTCAAAAGAAATTCCTTCAGTAAGCACAATAGAGCTAATCGAGAATTCAAAAGGGAATGGAAATAGACATCCGAGGCATTGAAAGAAGAGGGGGTCAGATCAGAATAAATTGCAAGACTTAATTTCAGGTTGTTTGACTGGACCAGGTAATTATGGTCTGAGGTCGCCTGAGAAAAATCCCTCTGTCATTAGATGGAAAAATCCATTTTGTTTTCTTTTGGGACAGGGACTGAGATGAAGCATGGTGAATTCCAAGTAGGAAGCCCCATGATATAAAAGAAACAGCAAAGAAACACAGCTTGTAAAGTTTGTAAAACAGAAATTGACAGAAGGCTTTGCTCTCAAATGATTTTCATATGTTATTAAACTTACGTGTATGGGTGAAACTCTAGATCTAGACTAAGTGTAAACAGAGAGCCTTGTCCTAAGTGTAAAGAAGTTTCTTCTCTGATAAGGAGAGGATCAAGGTTTTCTGAGTAGCAAGCTTCTGATGTAAGCTGGTTTTGCTGAATTAAACAAAGGAAGCAGATTCTTCAATGAAGATAAAGCCTCTAATTAGCATGTAAGTGAATTGGATGCTGATGCATATAATCACTGCTTGGGGAAAATAATCAAACCTCAAGAACACCCGTATTTTTTTTTTCTGCCTTGGTGACTTGTCTGTGCAGTAAATAATTAGCTTCTTGATTTTTAAAGAGGTTGACATTTGGAAAGATTCTGCAAGTAGTATTTTCCTTCTCTTTTCTTCATTTGCCCATTTAATTCTACCATGCAGTTATGCCAAGACTGCCTGAACTGCCACAGTAATTTTCTTCTGGTATATATAGAACGATATAGAACGATTTCTTCTATATTTGCCTCCTGTAAGTACAGAAAACCCTCCAGATTTGTAGACGTGTAATCTACAGTTTTGAGTATGCGTTGCGTTCTCCATTAACCATCCTGATACCTGCCCTTGCCTTGATAGTCAATTATATAAAAACACGTTTTAAAAAGAAGAGAACATACCTAATTTTAGCAAAGGGGAGATCGTTAAACAGGCTCTTGTGAAGAATCATTTTTCCCATAAAGAAAATCTTTAGGATAAATTAAATGAAAAAAAGAAAACACCTGGATTCAAATTCAAATCATGAATACTGTGATTGCAAAGACATGATGGGTTTGGGAGAATCCTAACTGGAAGCAGGCCATGGAAGGGAAGCAAGTGACCTGATTTGCAGGGCCTGGTACAAAATGAAAATGAAGGACCCCTTGCTCCAAAAGGACTAAAAATTTCCAGGCACCTACAGCAGAGCAAGAGCCCAAGCGTGGGGGCCCTTCCAAGTGTGTGGCCCCTGGGGAGCATGTGAAGCCAGCCCCAGATAAAGTATATGCTCCTGGAACCAGGCAGGTCTCCATGGGAATCTTGTTCTGATGCCATCTGCCTGACTGTCCCAAGCCACTAAATCTGTCAGCACCTCAGTTCCCCCATGTGCAAAGCTGGACGCAGTCTACAGAGGTCTTACATGTGAAATCTAGTGCCGTGCCTGCTGTCAAAGATAAACAAAACTAGACACTAGTTAACAAGGTAAGGACAGACTTTATTGAGTAATATGGTATGGCAATCAGGAAAAGAGTCCAGTGTAACTGAACTTAGCTTCAATTTGTACCAAGCTGCCTGGTCATTTTAAAGGAAGAATGAGGGGGTAAGGAGGGGGCAAGGAGGGTTGTGTACTCAGGGAAGTGAGAACTTATAAGAGGTTGGTCCATGTGACGCCTTGTGGTTTGCTAACTGATGCTTATCCACGTTAAGGTGCTTCTGTCCTCCAGAGGCTAGGACACTGGGGCCCTGTCTTCAGGTGTCACTGGAACAAACCGTCAGTTCTTTGGGTGGTCTTGAGTTTTCTCAGGCAGGCACTTTCCGGCGTTCTGATCACCTTGGGATGCAGCCTTGAACGGTTAGAAACCATCCATGTTTGTTCAAGTCTTGATAGGCCAAGGTTGATGCCTATGGGGGAAAGGGCTCAAGGGAACCTGGCTGGAGTTTGGACAATCTCTGTCACTTTCTACTTCTCCAAACATACATTTCCTCCATCATATCAAAAGACCGAAAACCAGAAAAATAGCCATCTGGAAAAGTCCTGCTCATCTCCTTCATTTATGTTTTACTTTAAATAATTCCAGTTATCTTTAATAAGAAACTTCACAAAGAGCAACAGTGAAGTGGGATTTAAAATTAAATCCAGGTTCCTCAAAAGCAAATTTTATAGAGGAAAGTATTGCAATATGTCTATTATTAGGCATAAAGAACTTGGAGTCTATTGTTCCTGGGAAATAGGAATGTAGCTCTTTGACTAAACGTCATAAAGCATTTCTCATAAAACAAAATCAAATCTGAAATTTTCTTTAAAATTGAAATTAAAGGGGGAAACAAATGACTCTTCATGCAGCTTAAGGTACTCACTTTATTTTTGTCTTGTTTCTTAATGTTTTTAACGAAGAAGAATTTGATGAGCATTTAATTAAACTATGACAAACTTATTATGAGAGGTACATCTGCTGGTTGGTGGTTGGTTTGGGCCCCTGTTTCTTCAAAATGTTTAAGGTGCACTCGAGGGAGATTGTTTAAATCCTAGATTCCTGGCTCCACTCAGATTTACAGAATTGGAGACCTTGGCAGTGAGTTTCAGAAATCTCATTGTTAACAAGATAGTGAATCTCATCTACTTCAAAGTTGGACAAACACATGCAACTTACTTCTGATTCATGTGGAAGTAGATGATAGATGAAATTTAGTGAGAACTTCAACATGTAAAAATCAGAAGGGCAGCTTTCTTTCTGGTTGTTTCCTCCCCCTGGTTAGAGCTGTCTACCTCTGCTCCTACCACTACACTACATATGCAGGATTTTTCTTCTTTAAGGACCAGATCCTGGAGCCAGGAGCGGGGCAGGGGAAGAAAGAAAGAAACCCAAAAGTGACTCCGTGGCTCATATCTGAGGAAAGCATTCCAACACACACACACACACACACACACACACACACACACACACACACACACAC